>NC_092739.1:6548652-6628586 GCF_047496795.1 Chiloscyllium punctatum
GGAGTGAGAGAGAGAGAGAGAGAGAGAGAGAGAGAGAGAGAGAGGAGTGAGAGAGAGAGGGAGGAGTGAGAGAGAGAGAGGAGAGAGAGAAAGAGGAGCTTCACAAAAAACCTTTCAGTCTTTGGAGCTTTTCCGATTTCGGATAAAGGTTGTCTACCTGTATCATATGGAGTGAATTAAAATTAGCTAAAGGCTGGCATCTGTGATGCTGGGGACCTCAGCAAGAGGCTGAGATGGACCTTCCTGTTGGTACTGCTGGCTGAAGACAGATGCAAACGTATCAGCTTTGTCTTTGAAACTGACGTGCTGTGTTTCCCATCATTAAGCATCAAGATGCCCAAAA
This sequence comes from Chiloscyllium punctatum, assembly GCF_047496795.1. Taxonomy (NCBI): domain Eukaryota; kingdom Metazoa; phylum Chordata; class Chondrichthyes; order Orectolobiformes; family Hemiscylliidae; genus Chiloscyllium; species Chiloscyllium punctatum. The sequence continues at coordinate 6,548,996 of NC_092739.1, forward strand.
CATTAAATTGAAAATGTTCTCTTGTGAGACCCAATCTCAAATCTTTCCCATCTCTAAAAACACTGCAACCTCGTTTTTCCCATTCAATTTTCATAACCTCTTCCTGTTTCTTTTAATTCTTCCCTCCACACACAAAAAAAATCTTTGCAAGAGGAAGTGCTGAATAATGTTTTTTTAAATAAGAGACTGGCATCTGGAACAGACTCCCACCCAATGTTTTAAATATGAATGGCCTGAAATGGGAAGATGCAATTCTCCAAATTAAATCTCTTAATTCTTGGCTCTAGAATCTATTATGAGGTAGTGTTTAAATGTTGTTCAATGCTATTTATGATTTGATGCATTTGTAAAATAGAATCACAACAAAAAGGTACAAGAATAATCAAGACTTACATTCAGAACTTGGGCTTCTTTAACATTTTGACTTTTCGCACATAAACGTCATGAAGAGGGTAAATAGACTGACAAGCTTTTTCAATGTCCTTACCAATGCTGTCTGGGATCCTAAAACGCAAATATTACACTGTTAAGAGCATGACAGGAACTACTAACATTTAAAATAAAACTACTTACTCCCAGATTAGATACTGTGTGGTTTAGACCTACTGTAGTCTTTACACTTCTCTACTAAATAATCCAAACTTAAAGCTTGGCAGACACCAGTTTCACACCTGCACTTGAAAGTTTCAGAGTTCATTCTAGATTACGAAGACCGCCAAGAAAGCAAGTGGGTTTTAGACCAGAAAACGATAGCAACTGTGATGCAGCCATTTTTTCTACATCAAAACTACCATGTAACTGTAGACTCATCTGCACTAAAATAGCAATTTTCTAAGATTAGAAATAATGAATTTCTCTCAATGTTATCCATGCTCCCACAGAGGGTATTATTAATCTTCAACATTAGATTGGTAACAAGAGCTTGCAGCACAGAATCTTACATAGTAAACAACTAAGCAGTCATGGATTTAGAATCCAAAAAAGGGTTTTTGCCTGGACAATCAAGTTTTTCTTTTCTACAATCCCAGTAATTTACTCCACAGCTCAGCATTAAAGATTAACAGGGCAGGATGATGTCATATTACAAGCATGGAAATTATCAATGAATTTGTCATATTCCTCCATGATAATATCCTTCCCTGATTACAGATCCCTGGCTAATTACTACCACATAGCTTATTCCCTCAGAGAGCAGACTAATAAAAGAGAGGGCACTCAAATTTAATACATGATGTGCAGGTGCCGATATTGGACTGGGGAGGACAAAGTCAAAAACAATACAACACCAAGTTATAGCCCAGCAGATTTATTTGAAACCCACAAAGGTAAAGAAGGAGAGAGGCTCCAAAAGCTAACTAGCTACCTGAAGAATGAGCAAGGCTCCAAAAGTTTGTGGTTTCAAATAAACCTGTTGGACAATAACCCAGTTTAATGCAGGTAGACAAGGCATATCTCTAGTTACACAGACCAACATCAATTTTCTCCAATAAAGTCGGTCAATAGAGAGACTTAAATTTATGGTCTATCTTTAAAATGCCAACATTAATTTTGCAAGACTAACAATTGGGAACAAACCGAAAACAATGGAAGCACTAAGCAGAACATATAGCACTTATGAGCAGGAAATGGTTAATATTACACATTACTGCTAAATATGACCAATTCTGACAAAAGACCAACATAACAAATAGAGAATAGTATATGAAGCAAAGAACAAATGAAATGTGAGAAAGGATGGAAGGTGGAAGTGATTAAACAACAAAAACAGAACACTGCCAGCATGTTTAAAATGTAGCAATGGCTCTAATCTGAAATTACTGAAATCAGTGTTGAGTTCACAAATCTGCAAAAGGCAGATGCAGTTTCCCAAGCTTTCAGTGAACTCCAATAGCGTGGAGGCTGACACAGATCAGAATGAGAGTGGATTAAAACTAAAACTATTATCTTCTGGAAGCTCATGGGCAGACATGCACCCAGCAGAGCAATCCCAAACTACAGAACACCACATTGCCTATAGCAAAAGATAGTTTACAAAACCAAAAACACATCACAATTTCATCTGAAACATGTTTGACACCGTGGACAGTGGAAGGTAGATAATGAAACAAAGCCATCAGGATTTTGGGGAGTGTGCATTAGGGATGATGAAAAAAGACACAGGATGTCACAGTGGAAACAGTTCTTTGCAGGAAGTGGGTGCAGGCGACGGCTGGGGGGGGGAAGAGAGGTTAGTATAGTAAATCAAGTTTGCTGTGTGAGACAGTGGGTATAAGGGAAGTACCAAATGGCAACTCATGCCTACAAATGGAGGTGCCATGGAAGAGTCAGACTTAGACCATGTAAAAACAAGCGATGCAGAAACTCCAAGGCAACGATGAATATATTTTCCACTTTAGGCAAAGGCAGAAGCTGGAACCAATAGCTAATGTACAGGAAGAAGGGTGAGAACTGTGGATAAAGAAAGAAGAACTCTCTATGCATGCTACATTAAACATAGCAAGGACTCTCAGATTTTAACTTGGAGGAAGCCAGCAGAATCATGTTACTCATTACAAGTACATGTTCAAACAGGCAGAGGATTGTGATGGATGGGATTCTGTTCTACAGATTATCTAGGTGGTAATGGAGGTGTTGAGGCATTGAATACCCATACTGAAAAAACAAGGACCAGAACGAAACAGGGGGAGGTCATTGGTAAAGTTGTAATTGTAACTCTTGAAGAATCAAGGTTAGCAAGTACTTCCCAGCTGGAAGCATCCAGGCTAACTATACTGTCGACCCTACTACAAACAACCAGACTCCATTCTGCTGCCTCAAACTTAAGACTGCAACCTTGTGTCATATTCAACCCAGAGATAAACTTCTGACTATACGTCCACACCATCAGTCAACCTACTTCCATGTCCTGCACTTCTCGGCCAATTCCCCATTGCCACAGACCAACTGTAGCTTAAATTCCTACTTCGTTTAACCTCTCCAAACAAGTTCTACAACTGCCATGGAATATGACAGCTAAAGCAAATCAAAAATGACATCATAATATTGGTACATTATCTCTCTTCATCTTTCACCTCTCTGCAGTCTGCGACAGGAGCAATTATAATCCCTCTTAAAATTTTCTGTTCTTTCAGTTCCATACTCACCAAACCATACCAATTTACTGTAACTGACTTATTAAAACATGAACTTCAGTATCTCTTGGTGACTTTATCCATAGACATAGGATAGCTGCCATATATTTGTTGGCAACAGTCTTCCCACCAACAACTCCTCACTGGCCCAACTTGTCAAACACCCTGCTCAACGTGCAAAACCTGTAACCTCTTCCCCTTTATAACTTCACCAAGCAAATTTAGTGTGGTCGCAGTGCATCATGTCCAAACCAGCATCCTGTAAAAGCAACTCAGTTAATCCACCTCTCCAGCACTGATCCCTGTAAACTGTCTCCTCAGATGTTTGTTCAACTTTCAAAAGTCCCATTAAGTCTTCTTCTACCACACTCTCAGACAATGCATCCCCATGCGATTTCTGTGTTCGTATTTCAGATCTTAGTCATTTTCTATGGAAAGGTTTTCCATAACGGTGTAGCTGTTTATACTGACAATCTTACTGCCCTCTGGTTCTCTACCTTTCTACTGACAGGAGCAGTTTCTTGCTATTTTATGAATCCTTCATAACTTTGAACACAAGTGAAATCCCTCTCAATCATCTGCCACAATCCCAACTTCTCCAATGTATCCTTTTAACTGAAAATCCTCATTACTGATCTTCTTAAGGTGCAACCTGAAGGTCCAAAACAGCTTTCATACTCCATATCCCCATTTATAAAACTCTACATCCTTACATTCCTAAACATTCTTGTCAACTTTTGATTGGTGCATATAGATCCATGGGTCTGTTCTTGCAACCTTTTTAGAATTGCAGGCTTACATTACATTGTGTTCTCATTCTTCATATTCAAATGTATAGTATTATTTTTTCTCTTTAAACTTCACCTTCAACATGTCTGAACATACCACCATTCTGTGTGACCTCTTGAACTTTATCACTACCCTCCTCTGTTTACAACACTTTCAAGCCACGTCATCCACAAAATTTGAAAGCATGCCTCATTCATCCAAGTTCAGGCCATTCACATAGAGAATATTACATCACCAAAATTATTCTCTCAATTCACCTTGTTACTTCAAAAACCTCAATCAAATTAAACATGATTTGCCAATAACGATCTGTAGGGGCTGTCCAGAACTATTTAACACTTGTCCAAATGACTACTGTACTGGATAAAAGCAAATTACTGCGGATGCTGGATTCTGAAACCAAAAGAGAAAATGCTGGAAAATCTCAGCAAGTCTGGCAGCATCTGTAAGGAGAGAAAAGAGCTGATGTTTCGAGTCTAACTGACGGGTCATCTCTTTTCTCTCCTTACAGATGCTGCCAGACCTGCTGAGATTTTCCAGTATTTTCTCTTTTGGTGACTGCTGTACTGGTTTGCCTGTTCTAAAAAAACCTCCCCAGTGCCAAGGTCAATACCTATTTAAAGATTATTGTTTGGGCCATTTATTGCACATTCCCCAATTGCTTTCGGGGAATTTAAGAATCACCCACATTGCTATGAGTCTGGAATCACACATAGGCCAAACCAGGTAAGAACATTCCCTTCCTTCAGGATATTAGTGAACCAGAGAAGTTTTCAAAACAAAATGGTTATATGGTCAACATTAGCTCTTTATGCTAGATGTTACTGAATTCACATTTCACTATCTGCTATGTTGGGATATGCACCTATGTCCCCAGAAAACTGGCCGGGTGTTCTGCATTGAGAAACCAGGGTCATTACCACTCCGCCACCATAAACATTGACACCGAACAACCGGATTAACTAATGCCATAATGGACAGATTGTTTTTGAAGCTGTGAACTCTGATATTTTGTGAACACAGGATATTCAGATTTATAGCACACCATAACAAATATACAGTTATATCAGTCATGCCTGTAAGAAAATCACATCTCATGTGACATACTGTGCATACAAACATCTGGCCCTCTGGGCCTGCTCCACCATTCAGTGTGTTCATAGCTGATCTTTTCATAGCCTCAGATCCACTTATTTGCCCTCTCTCCATAATTCAAGTTGTTTACTGTTCAAAATGGTACCTTAACTTTGAAAGTATTTACTGAGGAAATCTCAACTACTTCACTGGGCAGGGAATTCCAGACATCATCTTTGGGTGAAGAAGTTCTTTCTCAATTCAGTCCTAAATCTGCTCTGCTTAATCTTGAGGCGATGCCCTCTTGTCCTAATTTCACCGGCCAGTGGAAACATCCTCTCTACTTTTATCTTAACAATTCCCTTCATAATTTTATATGTTTCTAGAAAATCCCCCCTCATTCTTCTAAATTCCAATGAATATAATCCCAGTCTACTCAGTCCTTCCTCATAGGCCAACTCTGTCAACTCCGGAATAAAGCTAGTGAACCTCCTCTGCACCCCCTCGAGTGCCAGTACATCCTTTCTCAAGTAGGGAAACCAAAATTACACACAGTACTCCAGGTGTGGCCTCACCAGCACCTTGTACAGCTGCAACATAACCCCCTTGTTGTCTTGAAAATTAAATTCTTTAGCAATGAAGAACAAAATTCCATCTGCCTTTTTAATTATCTGTTGCACCTGCAGACCAAATGTCCATGATTCATGCACAAGGACACCCAGGTCCTTCTGCACAGCAGCGTGCTGCAATTTTTTTATCATTCAAATAATAGTCCTTTTTACTGTTATTCCTAGCAAAAGAATGACTTCACATTTATTAATATTGCACTCTGCCAGACCTTTACCTACTCACTCAAACTATTTCCCTCCGCAAAGTTTCACAGTCCTCTACAAACTTTGCTCTACCATTCATCTTAGTGTCATCTACAATCTTTGACACACTGCACGTGGTCCCTAACAATCACCTATGCAAATTGTGAACAGTTGCAGTCCCACTAATCCCTGAGGAACACCACTAGTCAACCAGAAAAGCACTCATTTATAACACTCTTTGCTTCCTGTTACGTTAGCTAATACTCTATCCATGTTAAATACATTACCCATGACGCTTTATCTTATGCAGCAGCCTCTTGTGCAGCACCTTGTTGAATGGCTTTTGGAAATCTAGATACACCACATTTACTGGGTCCCCCTTGTCCACCCTCTCATAATGTCTTCATAGAATTCCAGTAGATTAGTTAAGCATGACCTGCCCTTCATGAACCCATACTGTGTCTGCCCAACGGGACAATTTCTATCTAGATGCCTTGCTATTTCTTCCTTGACGTTAGATTCAAGCTTTTCCCCATTGCAGAAGTTAAGCTAACCATCTTATAACTCCTTAACTTTTGTCTACCTCCTTTTTTAAACGGTGACGTGACATTTGCCGTTTTCCAAGCTGCTGGAACTGCCCCAGAGTGCAGTGAATTTTGGAAAATTTTCACAAGTGCATTTGCTATTTGCCCCACCACCTCTTAGAATACATGCTAAGGGGTGGGGGTACTATCAGGGCCAGGAGAATTGTCTACCTTTGGTTCTAATGTTATCAACATTAGATGGTTAAAAACCAAGTGGAACAGTTCCTGGAATACAGTGCCCTATATCTGCAACTAACAACCAATGCTGAAATGGCTTCAGAATTGTAATTACTCAGATTCCAAATTCATAAAATATCTACTGGCAAGACGAAGTTCCTTTTTATTTAAAGTTTGCATTCAATTTTAATTTGGGGACAGTGAACTACTGGAGGTATAAGACACATCACAAACTAAGTGTTTGCTAGATTACTCACAGCTTGTTGACAATCTCCTTAAGGTCATTGGTTTGCACTTCACGAGTCATAATCTCCACCATCTTTTTACGGATTGTACGAACTTGCTGGTGTTGAGCATAGGAGGTTTTACGAATCTGGTTGCTGCGCTTCTTAGTGAACCCGACACAAAACAGGCGAAGCAAGTATCCATCTGTGGTTTTGACATCAATGTGGGCTTCAATCATGGTCTATATCAACAAAAAATGAAAACATGATTCCAACAGCTCAATGCACAATAACACTGTCAAATTGAGACAGTTATTTCTATAGAATAATTGAATACGACTAGATTTCAATAACAGCTGTAACTACTCTAGGGTAGCTTTTAAAAGATCATATACGCATACATATGTAAGCAATTCAAAGTTGCAAACGTAATCTGATTCAATTGGGCAATAACGATGCATCAATAGTGGAAACATTCAGTGACACCAATGTTACGAATAAGGGATTGGAAATTAAACCGGTGCCTGTCCAGTCTCGACACCATTGCAAAATGGGAAATGAAGGAACTAATCTTCTTAATCACATGCAGCAATAAAAAATGATCAGGTCATCAGTTTTAGATATTAGCTGAAGGATAAACATTACTTGAAATAAAATTTCTGGCCAATGTCTCACAATCCATTGTGATCAAGCTGGTAGTGCCAACTTTAAGCCTCACCGGAAGGTGGCGAGGCCAAGCTTTAACCAAATAAATGCTCATACCCAAGAAAATCAAATGAATCATCCAAGGTTCTCACTCCTGACACTGATGTACACAGACTAAACGGATAGAAGTTGATCCTTCTCCTCACCAGTATGGCAAATTTAAAGATGAAGGGCTTTGAACCAACCACCCGGGTACCACTTTCCAACCCTCCATTCTAGTAATTCAAGGGCAGAATGACTTGTAGGTGACCTCTGTACTAGGATGCTAATGAGCTGATCAAGTGAGCAATGAATGTCTATTCAAGGGTCTCATACAGTCACTGCTGCGGGTCAACCAAGAACAAGCATAGCTTTGTTGAGCCTTAAGGAATCCAACTCCAGGGTGGGATGGTACTACTGAAAACCAATTTCCTGCAGTTATCGCCAGGCCATAGGATCAGGGGTATAAGCAGGGCCAGGCTGAGTGCTATACTCAGCATAAGTACCCATGATTTCATGTCTCTACGCCAAAAGCCTCTCCCTTAAAACCTTGTGTCTACCACCAGGTTCAGATTACTTACTGACCCTGATGATTCTCTGATGGATACATTTTGGGCAGTTTCCTCTTCTCCAGAGCAAGGATTTTTACCCCACTGCATCCTTAAAAGTCACAAAAAGCCCATTAGTCACACAAAGGTGAACATGGGACTCTCACCTGCTCTCATGTTTTATGGGAAGACTTCCAAGACAGTTTCCCAACATTCACTTTCGATTCTGAAGACAACTAACCACCTTGAAGTATGAAGGCAACTACATACTCCAGTAATATAATGACCCCAGTCGCAAAAGAAAAAAGACAGATAAAACACTTCCAGTAACCTATGGTACTTGCAGCTAGAAATTCCAAAGGAAACCAAGTACACACTATTCAAACTCTAGTACTTCCATGGAATTAAACAAAAGCATGAAATATAGATGATTCAGTTTCTGGTACAGTTGCTTCAGTCCTAATAGTTTCATATTAACCACATATGTAGCAATTAATTTAGTTGAGCTGACAAAAAAGCTAAAACTGAAATTTGTAATTTTAATCCTTCATAATGTAACTGTTAAATCTTACCTGCCATTTTTTAACCATAGAGCACATCTTATCACGTGTTAAGTCCATGCCATGGAAGTTGGTCAGACAGTTTTTGCCCTGAACGTCCTCCACGATCAACTTAAATTTGCGGAAGGCCACTTCATCATTCTGCAAATCAGCGAGACTCACTTCAAAAACACGGCCTTTTAAGCCTTCTGAGGCAATTTCTACGTGAAAATTGAGAAAACAAGGTAAATCAGCACAATATTGCTGGTAGATGTTCAATTTATATTCCTTACATTTTATAAAAGTAAATTCTTCGGGACATGTTGCAACAAACATTAGAATGGACTTAGTTATCACTGAATTATCCAGGATGTAAACAAAACGTGACATGCATTCCCATTATCATATCCACAGCCCAGAAGGTTTAATGATGATGAAGGTACTTTTAAACTATTTCACCAGCTTAAAAAATATTAATGACCCGGGGGCAAGAGTGTAACGTATTCAAATTTACTCTCAAAATAAACTAGATGAGGGGACATGGTGCAAGGAAGACAAGGAATCTGCAAGGGGATATTGATAGGTTGAACAAATGAATTTAAAAATTTAGCAGATGGCTTTTACTGGAGCAAACAGAGCTTGCACTTTGGTAGACAGACTGTAAGAAATAGGAAAGGAGAAATAAACCGTTCAGCCCCAGTGTTCACAGGATCATGACTGATCCAACATTCCTCACATCTGCTCTCCTACGTTTTCCTCATGACTCTTGATTCCCCAACTGATCAATAACTTATCTACCTTGGTCTTAAATCTACAAAGACTGTGGCCCAAGGTCTCTTTGGCAAGCACTACCAGAGTTATTCAGCACTCAAATAAAAATCCTCTTTATCTCATTCAAATTGCTGCCCCCAATTCCTGAGAATATGTCCTCTGGCTCTGGACTCATCCAAGAACCATCTTCTCAGCATTTATCTCACACTGTTGCATTAAGGCTTCCTTAGTTTTATATTCCAATTCCTTTGAAATAAGGGCCAACATTCCATTAGCATTCCTAGTTATCTGCCGCATTTATGGTTAGCTTTGTGTTTTGTGCACAAGTACCTTGGAGTTGCAGTTTTTTTCCCATTTAATGGTGGTTTGTTCTCCTTTTCAAACTGAACTTCAAATTTTCCCAGTTTATATTCCATTTGCCAACATTTTGCCCACTTACTCAACCTATCAATGTCCATGTGAACTGTTTGCACCCTCATTACCTGCCTTTCCACCCATTTTTGTAAATATGCTAATATGGGTACAGTACATTCATTTCCTTCCTCCAAATCATTAATATATAGTTGCAGTGCCAGTAGTCATCCATTGGAACCCCTGGTCATAGGTCACCTATCTGAAAAAGAACCCCTTATCAACACTCACTGTTTCCTGCCTTTCAACCAATTCTCTACGTATACATCCAAATGGTGAGCTCTTAACTTAGAACTTGAACTTATTGAAGGACAAGATTTTCAGTGATTTGACAGTGTAGATGGTGATATGTTTCCAGTAGTTGGGAAATCCTGAACGGGGGACGGCTACAGAACAAAGAGGTACTCATTCAAAACGGAGATGCAATGGAATTTCACCTCCCAAAGCGTAGCAAATGTCTGGAACTCTCCACCTCGGAGCTGCTGAGGCTCCACTACAAAGTATTCAAGAGAAGGTGGTAGACTTTTAAAATAGAGGGGTTGAGGGGGCTGTGGCAGATTGGTCCTGACCTTATTGAATGGTGGAGCGGGATTGAGAGGCTGAAATACCAACTCCTGTATCTTATGTTAAATCTCTCTGAAAGCTTAAGAGCTTATGTCCGAGAATCTAAATACTTACTAGTTCCCTGAGTTCTTGTAACCAAGGTCTTGCCCAGATTTCTAATGTTAAACATTGCTGGAGCCTTAACATCGTACCAATCCTTCTTGGAGAAGGGGTCCACGCTGTGTAGAGAAGTAGAAACAAGATTTCAGTTAAGTACTGAATTTGTGGATTTATACAACTGACTTTTTTTGATTTTGTGAGCTGGCCAGCATTTAGTCCCTGTGGGCAAAAGTGAGGACTGCAGATGCTAGAAACCAGAGTTTAGCTCAAAGTGGCACTGGAAAAGCACAGCAGGTCAGGCAGCATCCGAGGAGCAGGAAGATCAACGTTTCGGGCAAAAACCCTTCATGAGGAATTCCTTGTCCCTAGTTACCCTTAAGGTGATGGTGAGCTATCTTCTTGAATTGCAGCAATTAACCTGCTGTGCGATCACCCAAAACACCCTTAGTAGGGGAATTCCAGAATTTTGATCCAACAATAACAAAGGAATTATATACTTCCAAATTGAAAGGTGAGTGGCTCAGAGGGGAACTTGAAGGTGGTGGTGCTCCTACGTATCTGCTGCCTTTGCCCTTCTACATGGAAGTGGTGTGTTAGGAAGGTGTTACCTGAGAATCTTTTGATAACTTTTTGCAGTGCATCTTGTCGATAGTACATACTGCTGCTACTAAGCGTAAATGGAGGGAAGTGGATGTGGTGCCAACCAAGCAGGCTGCTTTGTCATGGACGGTGTCAAGTTTCTTGCGTGTTGTTGAAGCTGCACCCATCGAGGCAAGAGGGGAACATTCCACCACACTCTTGACTTCTGCCTTGTTGATAGTGGACAGATTCTGGGGGGTCAGCAGAAGAGCTAGTTGCCACAGTATCTCTAGCCTATGACCTGCTCCTGTAGCCACTGTTTCATGTGCCAAGTCCAGTAAAGTTTCTGGTCAATGGTAATTCACAGGATGTTGATTGTGTGTTATCATCACTGAAACTCACTATGTCATGGGGGCAATGGCTACATTGTCTCTTACTAAGGATGGTCATAGCCTGGCGTCTGTGTGGCACTAATTAGAATCAGAATGCCTACAGTGTGCAAACAGGCCTTCGGCCCAACCCACCCAGACTCATTCCCCTATTATCCTGTATTTACCCCTGACTAATGCACCTAACCTACACACCCTTGAACACTATGGACAATATAGTACGGGAAATTTAGTACAGCCAATTCACCTAACATGCACATATTTGGATTGTGGGAGGAAACTGGAGCACCCGGAGGAAACCCACGCAGACACAGGGAGAATGTGCAAACTCCACAGAGTCGCCTGGGAGGGAATTGAACCCAGGTACCTGGCACTGTGAAACAAGTGTAAACCACTGAGCCACCATGCCACCCATTACTTGTCACATGACAGCCCAAGCCTGGATATTGTTTTGATCTTGTTGCATTTAAACATGTGCAGCTTCAGTATCTGAGGAGTTGAGAATGGGTCTCCCACCCACAGCTTCCAACCTCAGTTCGGGAATCTGCACCACCCGATTCCATCTCCTACCCAAGATCCACAAGCCTGACTACCCCGCTGAACTATTGCCTCAGCCTGCTCCTGCCATACCAAATTCGTCTCCACATACCTCAATACTGTCCAATCCCCCCCCCGGTCCAGGAACTCCCCACATACGTTCAGGACAGCACCCATACCCTTCAACAAGACTTCCATTTCCCTGACCCCCAATGCCTCATCTTCACCATGGACATCCACTCCCTGTACACCTCCATCCACCATGACCAGGGCCCCCAAGCAGTTTCTTCCTCTCCCAACGTCCCCACTAGTACCCTTCTACTGACACTCTTATTCGTTTGGCTGAACTGGTCCTCACCCTCAACAATTTCTCCTTCGAATCCTCCCACTTCCTCCAGACGAAAGGGGTAGCCATGGGCACCCACGTGGACCCCAGCTATGCCTGTCTCTTTGTCGGTTATGTGAAACAGTCTACCTTCTGCAGTTACACCGGCGCCACTCCCCACCTTTTCCTCTACTATGTTGAAGACTGTATCAGCGTCACCTTGTGCTACCACAAGGAGGTTGAACAGTTCATCAAATTCACCAACACATTCCACCCAGACCTTAAGTTCACCTGGACCATCTCTTGAAACCTCCCCTCCACCCCCACCCCCCCCGAACACCTCCATCTCTCTCAACGGTGACCAACACTGACATTTTCTACAAACCTAACTCCCACAGCTACCTGGATTACATCAACATCCACCCTGCCTCCTGCAAAACTGCTATCCAGTATTCCTGGTGAAGAGCTTTTGCCCGAAATGTCGATTTTCCTGCTCCTCGGATGCTGCCCAACTGGTTATACTTTTCCAGCACCACACACTTAGCTCTAATCTCCAGCATCTGCAATACCTACTTTCACTTAAACAGTACACAATCTAGTGTGAACATCCCCAGTTCTGTCCTTATGGAGAGAAAGTCATTGATGACGCAGCTGAAGATAGCTGGGCCTAGGACACTACCCAGAGGAGAGGAGTGATCCAGGCAGAAGCCAAACTGGGTGTCAATGAGCAGATTATTGCTGATCATTTGTTGCTTGATAGCAGTACTGATGATTCCGTTGGTCACATTACTGATGATAAAGGGTAGATTGATGGCTAGGCTGGATTAGTCATGCCTTTTATGTCCAGGACATACTTCAACAACGTTCCATATCATGAGAAAGTGAGGACTGCAGGTGCTGGAGATAAAGTTGAAGAGCGTGGTGCTGGAAAAGCACAATTGGTCAGGGAGCAGAGGAACAGGAGAATCGACATTTCGGGCAAAAGCCTTTCATAGGGATTTTCCACATTGTCAGGTAGAAACTAGTGTTGTAACTGTATTGGAAGACCTTGGTTTGTGGATTGACAAGTTGTGGCACACAAGTCTTCAGTACTATTACTGAATGTTGTCAAGGTCCATAGGCTTTGCCGCATTCTATGTCTCTAACTATTTCTCGAGATTATGTGGAGTGAACTCAAGTAGCTGAAGACTGGTATCTGTAATGCTGGGGACCACTGGTGGAGACCAAGATCAATTATCCACTTGTGGGTGAAGATCAATGTAAATGCTTCAGCCTTATCTTTTGCACTTATGTACTGGGCTCTTCCATCACTGGAGATATTTGTGGAGATCCCTCCTCCAATGGAGTTGTTTAATTGCCCACTAGTCACAAGCAGATCTTAGATCTGATCTGTTCAGTGTGGGCTCACTTAGCCCAGTCACTTGCTGCTTAGGCTGTTTGACATGCAAGTAGTCACAGAGTCCTACAGCACAGAGGAGAAAGTGAGGACTGCAGATGCTGGAGATCAGAGCTGAAAATGTGTTGCTGGAAAAGCGCAGGTCAGGCAGCATCCAAGGAACAGGAGAATCGACGTTTCGGGCATAAGCCCTTCTCCAGGAATCCTGAAGAAAGGCGTATGCCCAAAGCGTCGATTCTCCTGTTCCTTGGATGCTGCGCTTTTCCAGCAACACATTTTCAGCTCCTACAATACAGAGACAGGCCCTTTGGCACAAACTGGTTCACACCAGCCAAAATGTCCAGCAATGCTGATCCCATCTCCTTGCACATTGGGAAATATCATTCTAACCCTTTCTTCTCCATGTATTTATCCAAACGTCATTTAAGTGTTGTTAATGTACCCTCCTCAACCACTGCTGCGGTCAGCTCATCCCACATGCATACCACCCTCTGTGTAAAAAAACGTCCTGCTTGGTAACTTCACTAGGTTGACACTTTATTTTTAGACATGCCGGTGCTGCCCCTGACATAGCCTCCTGCAACCCTCCTGTGAACCTGGCCTGGTGCTAAGTGGGGATGTGCCAGGCCATGAGATCACAGATCTCGTGCAAAAAGTAGAGAGCGCCCTGGCCAGGCCGCATTTTCTCCGGACCTTCGGAACGGCTGCAACTGTAAGACTGCTCCAAACGATACAAGCTTTAGCTTTTTTAAAAACAAGTGACCTGACTCCGGAGCTGCCCAGCGTGCTCCGGGAAACCCGCGCTCGCATTTCCAAACTTTAAACCGGCCCAGACTCGCACAACTGGGACACTTCCTTTGAATTGTGTTCCCTGCCAGTGCTCCTAAACCACCCCCAGCGAAAGTGGTATCCAGTCACCACTAATGAGGGGGGCGGGGGGCAGCCTCTCGGTCCAGGCCCAGCGGCCGCGTCTCCCTTTCAGCCCCACAGCCCCTCCTCACCATCCCTTAAATATCGCCGCCATCCCTGCACGTAGGTCCCATACCGCGCGGGAATCGTGCCGATGAGAATCTGCGGGTGGCTTCCCGCCCGATTTTAACTCACTTACATCTTCTTCTTAGCGCCCTTTTTGCCCCCCTTGGTCAGCCTCTTGTTTTTGCCAACTGCCATGTTGCTCCCAGAGCTGGAAAAGAAAGGGGAGGAGTTCGCGCGAGACTTCGGCGGATCACGGAGGGAGGGGGAAAGGTGCGAACCCGGAAATCGCGCGAGGGTGCGGGAGGTGAACGCGGAAATCGCGCGAGGGTATGGGAGGTGTACGTCACATTGGGATTGACCAGGAAGGAGGCGCTCTGTCGGAGTTTGCGCAGAACTGTTGGAGAGGGAAGCGTACAGGAAGGTTCACTGATACCTTGCAACCACACGATGAAGGAGCAGCACTTAGAAAGCTAGTGCTTCCAAATAAACCTGTTGGACTATAACCTGGTGTTGGTGCGAGTTTTAACTTTGCACAACCCTCCTTCGTTAGTTTGCACTTTCAAATAAACCTGTTGGACTATAACCTGGTGTTGCGAGGTTATTAACTTTGTCCACCCCAGTCCAACACTGACACCTTCGCATCATAGATAAAACCTGTCTTAGTGGAGTCTTGTTTCAGTAAAGGGTGAAGATCAGAAATAGAATGAGAAACGGCCCATTGAGACCACTTAGACAGTAGACCAATCCATTCAGGGACACTCAGTTTTAACAACTTAAGCATTTAGACAACTGTCCCTCCCGTACAAAGCATTCCATAGCCATTGATTCCATTCTCCCTCCTCTCCCTGTCCAGTGTCTCGTTCACAATAGTGCAAATCTATCTGCTCCTGAGCTAAGATTCCAAATCGAGTTCCAGTTCTAACTTGAACAGTCATTCCTCATAAATGAAATTCCTCATTTGTAATAACATCCTGGTAAACCTTCCCTGTATCCTTTATAGGTTGCTTCCTGTTTAATTAATTGGTGCCATGGGTGCTCCATTGTAATTTATGAAACTGTGAATATTCTCATGGAATGAAGAAATGACTGACATGAGGGCAACGTATTGTCCACAGCGGTTTGTAGGGTCTGAGTGTGCTGACATGCTTGAAAGCCCTGCTGAGGTCTACAAAGTCAACATTGAATGGTCCACCCTGATCATGGCACTACTCCTGTAATTGCTGAAGTGAGAAAATCATATCAACATTTGGTCTACCAACTCTGAAACCACACCTGAGATTTCAGAAAGAGGTTTGATGCTAGGGTCTGCAATTTGGTCAGAACGAGCTATTAACACAGTACTTAACAAAAAAGATGCCTTGGTAATTGGTATCACTGTAATCCCTTTTGTTTTTGTAAACAGGTTTCGCATCATGCATATTTTGAGGTGCAAATTTTGTAGCAGGGACACAAGAGGTAATAAAGTTAGAAATCACACAACACTATGTTATAGACACCAACAGGTGGACCACTCACAACCAGATGTAACAGAACTGCAGAACTTAGATCTGATCTGT
Organism: Chiloscyllium punctatum; assembly: GCF_047496795.1. Lineage (NCBI taxonomy): Eukaryota > Metazoa > Chordata > Chondrichthyes > Orectolobiformes > Hemiscylliidae > Chiloscyllium > Chiloscyllium punctatum. Next base: position 6,565,160 of record NC_092739.1, read on the forward strand.
TCATTGTGGGCTCACTTAGCCCAATCACTTGCTACTTATGCTGTTTGACATGCAAGTAGTCATAGAGTCCTACAGCACAGAGACAGGCCCTTTGGCCCAAACTGGTCCACACCAGCCAAAATGTCCATCAATGTTGATCCCATCTCCTTGCACATTGGGTCATATCCTTCTAACCCTTTCTTCTCCATGTATTTATCCAAATGTAATTTAAATGTTGTTAATGTACCCTCCTCAACCACTGCTGCGGTCAGCTCATCCCACATGCATGCCATCCTCTGTGTAAAAAACGTCCTGCGTGGTAACTTCACTAGGTTGACACTTTATTTTTAGATATGCCGGTGCTGCCCCTGACATAGCCTCCTGCAACCTTCCTGTGAACCTGGCCTGGTGCTAATGATAAAGTGTCCAAATCATGTCAAGAGTTAATGGAGATGTTTCAACTTTCTGAAGTTGAAATCATCACTTCAGATGATTTCAGGAGGGCTCAGTGGTTAGCACTGGTGCCTCACAGCACCAGGGTCCCAGGTTTGATTCCAGCTCGGGCAACTGTCTGTGTGGAGTTTGCACATTCTCCCTGTGTCTGTGTGGGTTTCCTCCCACAGTCCAAAGATGCGCAGGTCAGGTGAATTGGCCATGCTAAATTGCCCCATAATGCTAGGTGCATTAGTCTGAGGGAAATGGGTCTGGGTGGGTTACTCTTCGGAGGGTTAGTGTGGACTGGTAGGGCCGAAGGGCCTGTTTCCTCACTGTAGGGAATCTAATCTAATCTTTATCACTGGCAAGGCAATTAATGACCTCATTGAGCTCTGGTTAAGGGGCTTCCTATCCTGTTCTGCCATGACAGGAAACTCTGGAATGGTGCTGAGAGTTTCTTCAGTGACAAAGTTCTCTGTTGCAATGAGCTTGAGATAGTGTTCCACCGTTTCCATATATTTGCTAGGTTTGGGTGATCATCTGTCATTGTCTTCAAGGAGACTAATTAGCTTGCTGCTGGGCCTATTGCTTTCTTGATTTCTTCAAGCATTCATCTTGGCATTCCTGGATTTAGCAGCCAATTGTAAATACTTTTAATCAATCTTATCCTCCCAGCGCACATCACCTCAGTAAGGTATCACCTCTTATAAGAGGAGTGAATTCTTATAATTCAAGGTGCGAGGGAATCAGTTTGATGCCTGAGATTGTATAATGTATTTGCGCTTTGTTACCTATAGATGCCACTTTAAGGGTTCCCTGTGATCACTTCTGCTTCACAGAGATTAATACCTTCAATCTGCAATGATCAATGATGTGTCAGATTGCTTATGACCAGCACTTGTACCCCACACATTTGGACCCTGCATACATTTCACATGCATGGTGCCATGACTACAAGTAATCTTAACCTGTAATGCAAAAGTGCCTGATTAATGCAATTCCCCCTTTAAGGGCCTCACATTACTCACAAGTAAAGCTCAGACAGAAAAAAGACTCACTGATTTGGCTCATTCCAGGTGTGGTTGCAGCCATTTCAATTTGCAGTGGCATTTATGTGTTACATGAATTTGGAAGACTAAACAGGTCACACTTGGCACAGTGAGTCTCAAGTTCAGCATGGTATTCAAGGCCCCTGCCCCAAATGTACATGTCCCTTCTCTCCAGGAACTGCCTGGTCAGCCCATCAGTACTAATCCTCCACATCTTCCCACGTACTAATTGGAATTACATCTTAGGTTCTCAGCATTACATTCTCCATTCCAGGCCTATTTGATGATTTAGTTAGACCAGAACACACAGGAGCAGAAATTAGGCCATTCGGCCCATCAAGTCTGTTCCGCCATTCGATCATAGCTGATAGGTTTTTCAAGAGCTGAAAATGTGTTGCTGGAAAAGCGCAGCAGGTCAGGCAGCATCCAAGGAGCAGGAGAATCGACGTTTCGGGCATGAGCCCTTCATCATGGTTCATGCCCGAAACATCGATTCTCCTACTCCTTGGATGCTGCCTGACCTGCTGCGCTTTTCCAGCAACACATTTTCAGCTCTGATCTCCAACATCTGCAGTCCTCACTTTCTCCTGATAGGTTTTTCAAACCCATTTTCCTGCTTTCTCCCTGTAACCTTTGATCCATTTGGCAATCAAGAACTTGTCTATCTCTGTTTTAAATCTACTCAATGAGATGGTTTCCCCAGCCTTCTGTGGCAATGAATTTCACAGATTCACTACTCTCTGGCTAAAGAAGTTTCTCCTTGTCTTTGTTTTAAAGGGACTCCCCTTTACTCTAAGGCTGTGCTGTTGGGTCCTCATCTCTCCTGCCAGTGAAAACATCTTCTCAACGTCCACCCTGTCCAGGCCATTCAGTATTCTATAAGTTTCAGTCAGATCCTCCCCTCATTCTTCTAAACTCTATCAAGTATAGTCCCAGAGTCCTCAAACGTTCCTTATATGTTAAGCCTTTCATTCCTGGGACCATTTCTCGTGAACCTCCTCTGGACCCCCTCCAGGGTCAATGCATCCTTCCTGACGTATGGGGCCCAAAATTGCTCCTAATACTCTAAATGTGGTCTGACCAGAGCCTTGTAAAGCCTCAGAAGTACATCCCTGTTTTTATATTCTAGTCCTCTTGAGATGGATGACAACATTGTATTTGCCTTCCTAGCTACCGACACAATCTGCAAGTTTACCTTAAGAGAAACCTGGACTTGTCCCAAGTCCTTTGCACTTCAGATTTCTGAATTTTCTCCCCATCTAGAAAATAGTCCATGCTTCCATTCTTTCTCACAAAGTGTATGACCTTACACTTTCCCATGTTATATTTCATCTGCCACATCCTTGTCCACTCTCCTAACCTGTCTAAATCTTTCTGCAGCCTCCCCACCTCCTCAATGCCCCTCTACCTGTATCACCTGGAAACATAGCCAGAATGCCCTCACTTCTTTCATCTAGATTATTAATGTACAAGGTGGAAAGTTGTGGTCCCAACACTGACCCTTGTGTAACACCATTAGTCACCGGCTGCCATCCTTAGAAGAACCCCTTTATCTCCACTCTCTGCCTTCTGCCAGACAGCCAATCTTCTGACCACGCTAGCACCTTGCCTCTAACACCCTGGGCCCTTATCTTACTCAGCAGCCTCCTGTGTGGCACCTTATCAAAGGCCTTCTGGAAGTCCAGATAGACAACATCCATTGGCTCTCCTTGGTCCAACCTACTTGTTACCTCCTCAAAGAATTCTAACAGATTTGTCAGGCAGGAACTCCCCTTGATGAAACCTTGCTGACTTTGTACCTATTTTATCATGCACTTCCCAAGTATTCAGAGATTTCATCCTTCACAATGGACTCCAAATCTTACCAACGACTGAGGTCAGGTTAAGCAGCCTAGACCTCTATCCTCCACCATGCTGCACAGACCCCTGTTGAAGCCATGATGGTGTTATCCATCAATAAATATCCCTGTCGCAGTATCCCATGTTCTTCCAATACATTGTAATTTCCTCTCCCATATTTTGAATTTCTCCCTTTCACAGTCCTTGTCCCCTCTGCATCCCACCTTGCTGCCTTCATTCCCATGAATTGAGTGCAAGCACAGCACTGTCTCCTGATAACCCTCTTCCACCGTCATGGAGCTAACAGCCAGGATTGAATGTGACCTACCCTGGACTAAATGTGGCCCAGACCAAAATCAAAGTAAAGTCACAACTGATGTGTAACCAGACCCATGACTTACCTGTGTGCAGTTCCCTGACTGATGTAGCATAAATCCTCCGACTTTTTGCATTGGACCTGCATGACTGACTGTGTGGCCCATCCCTGGGCTGTAGTGATACAGATCCCTGAATGTGGCTGATTGTGTCCAAGCCCTTGGACTGAGATCAGAATATGCCCTGACAATAGTGGGATCCCCCCACCGATGACAGCCTCCCATGACTTGTCATTTGAAACACAGTGTGTTTGCTGTGAACATGGCTGACACATGCTACAGGTTCGATATAGATATAAAAAGTACAACAACATGTCCACCAATTGACTGATCACTGCTGACAAACATGACAAGCTGTCTGGCTTCATGACTGTACAAATCAGCATGCAAGATACAAGTAATGTTGGGCCTTTAAGCTCTGGCTGAGGAGTCAAAGCACAGATAAGCAAAGCAAGGCAAGGCAAGACAGGGAAACGCTTGAGACTTCAGCATTAAAATAAGCACGAAGTGAGTGAGCACTAAGGCAATGAAGGAGTAGTCCTGAGATACAGTCAGGTTGGATTAATGTGATGGGTGCCTGTCCCTACACATAAAATGACCTTGCAGCACTATGCCAATGACAGATGCCGGTGCACTCCAAAGTGCAGCAATGTGGTGCAGATCCATGTAGCCAGCGGATTGGAAACGTTGCATGATGATGCAGAGAGGATCCTACAGGTTGGATACCACTGTCTGTGGCATTCAGTCACTGGCTATGTAGTGTGAATGGTATATTAGCATTTGGTGTCCAGTATGGAGTGTCAGAGGAGCAAGTGATGAGCTCAAGTCCACCCAATAACAGCGGTGACTTTTTATGTTGGATACAGTCACAGTCCGGATTCTACCTGAGAGGTGGGCATGAGAAACTGCACATTAATGAGGTGAGATTAGGTAATAATGACATGTTAATGTATGCTAATACATGCAAAGAGGTCTCTCTTCTCACAACACAAATCTCATCTCATCATTCAACATGTTTGGAAAATGGGGCTTTTTGCTCAACAGCAATTGAACTGTTCTGTTTTGTGAGGTTTCAGTGAGGTCCTAGGAGCTGTGAGAGATCAAACCCCACTGAGAGTGGGGTTTGAAAATCCCACCAACTCGGTGAGATTAAAATCCAGTGATACTGGTTTGGTGAAGCTGTTGTGGACCAGGCCAGACACTCCCCCTCAAAATATTTTAAGAATGTAGCCACGACCTTAACATTTTCTTATTTTAGAGGCAGATGTGAAGTGGGTATTCCAGGTATGATGCAGCTGGCCAAACCACTCAGCTTTAAACAAAACAGAATTCATTTAAACACTACGGTTGAAACAAGAACAAAAAAAGCAGAAATTTGAAGAACTTAATTATTGGAAGACTTAACCAACTAGGTACAGGAACTATTACTAATTAACTGCTCCAGTGCAGTAACATCCCACAAACACATCCCTTGGCAAAAAGGTGCATTCAAATCCAGATTATTACATTCAGGAGGGAACAACATCCAAAGAGATTTCAGAAGAAGGTCAGAAGAGTTCTTTACTGAAGCTCGCAACTCCCCTGGACTCACAAATCTTGTGACAGCTACAGCTAAAACAAACAATTCCTGGGATTGAGTGGGTTTTACTGTATGCTCCAACACACATATATTACACTGACTCTAAGTATGCAAACATTCACTACTACATTCTCTTTCACTCCATTTATTCCTGACATTTTTCTTCCAAGTCTTGACAAAATGTCAGCACTTATGTCTTCTTATCCTGCCAGGTGTATAATTTTCAAGTTGAATGACTGCAATAATAAGCTCCATCTAAACAGTCTGGAATTTTTGTCTTAACTTACCCCAAAAACTTTAATGGATCACAATCAATACACAGAAGAACCTTGATTATCTGGACAAGATGGGCGGACACTACTTCATTTGGATAACTGATTATTCAAATAATCTGTTTTACCTTAAACAAGGGAAACCATGCTGATCTAATGCTGTGCTCTACTGGAGAATTTGTTTGAATCAATAATTTTAATGTATAGAGCACAAGAAGACACAGATTTCACATGATGAACAAAATAAACACTTTTTTTTTTAAATGCAGCAGTGACAAGGTTCCCCATGGGAGACTGGTTAGCAAGGTTAGATCTCATGGAATACAGGGAGAACTAGCCATTTGGATATAGAACTGGCTCAAAGGTAGAAGACAGAGGGTTGTGGTGGAAAGTTGTTTTTCAGACTGGAGGCCTGTGACCAGTGGAGTGCCACAAGGATAGGTGCTGAGTCCTCTACTTTTTGTCATTTAGATAAATGATTTGGATGCGAGCATAAGAGGTACAGTTAGTAAGTTTGCAGATGACACCAAAATTGGAGGTGTAATGGACAGCGAAGAGGGTTACCTCAGATTACAACAGTATCTTGACCAGATGGGCCAATGAGCTGAGAAGTGGCAAATGGAGATAAATGTGAGGCGCTACATTTTGGGAAAGCAAATCTTAGCAGGACTTGTACACTTAATGGTAAGGACATAGGGAGTGTTGCTGAACAAAGAGACCTTGGAGTGCAGGTTCATAGCTCCTTGAATGTAGAGTTGCAGGTAGATAGAATAGTGAAGAAGGTGTTAGGTACGCTTTCCTTTATTGGTCAGAGTATTGAGTACAGGAGTTGGGAGGTCATGTTGCGGCTGTACAGGACATTGGTTAGGCCACTGTTGGAATATTGCATGCAATTCTGGTCTCCTTACTATCGGAAAGATGTTGTGAAACTTGAAAGGATTCAGAAAAGATTTACAAGGATGTTGCCAGGGTTGGAGGATTTGAGCTATAGGGAGAGGCTGAACAGGCTGGGGCAGTTTTCCCTGGAGCGTTGGAGGCTGAGGGGTGACCTTATAGAAGTTTACAAAATTATGAGGGGCATGGATAGGGTAAATAGGCAAAGTCTTTTCCCTGGGGTCAGGGAATCCAGAACGAGAGGACATAGGTTTAGGGTGAGAGGGGAAAGATATAAAAGAGACCTAACTAAGGGGCAAACTTTTCACACAGGGGGTGGTAAGAGTATGGAATGAGCTGCCAGAGGAAGTGGTGGAGGCTGGTACAATTGCAACATTTAAGAGGCATTTGGATGGGTATATAAATAGGAAGGGTTTGGAGGGATATGGGCCGGGTGATGGCAGGTGGGACTAGATTGGGTTGGGATATCTGGTCGGCATGGACGGGTTGGACTGAAGGGTCTGTTTCCATGCTGTACATCTCTATGACTCTATGACTCTAGTTAACATTTGGCAAGGAGTAGTGAAGACAGCATTGAGCAAGGTCCCGAACAGCTTCTATGATCGCGAGAGCATTTGTCAGTTTCCAGGAACTCAACCTCATGATTAGATTACTTACAGTGTGGAAACAGGCCCTTCGGCCCAACAAGTCCACACCGCCCCGCCGAAGCGCAACCCACCCATACCCCTACATCTACCCCTTACCTAACACTACGGGCAATTTAGCATGGCCAATTCACCTGACCTGCACATCTTTGGACTGTGGGAGGAAACCGGAGTACCCCCACGCAGACACGGGGAGAACGTGCAAACTCCACACAGTCAGTCGCCTGAGGCAGGAATTGAACCCAGGTCTCTGGCGCTGTGAGGCAGCAATGCTAACCACTGTGCCACCGTGCCGCGATAGAAAGACAGAAGTACCGCTTCGCGCATACGTTTATGTTCTCGGCCACTTTTTTCATTAATGGCCCGATAAAGTGACGGGAATACTATAAAACACTTACTTTTGTAAAGGGCTGACGGACCTTACCTAAAAAATATCCAGTCGCTGATGCTTGAGCTGCTTGCGTTTCTCTGTTTTTGGCAGCATTTTCACATCTTCTTCAGTACAGGCAATCCGAATACACTTCTTCGATGTAACATTTTTGCGGGACCTTGAAATCTTCTTTGGATAATCTGAAATTGAGATAATTGATATTCGGATTTTCGAGATTCCTCTGTATGTGATTGACTCAGACACATGGCTGGCAATACAAGTGTTGAAATGTTATAATGCCAACAACAAGCTCAAGGTCTCCTTCTCAATTGTGGAATGTTCCTGTTGACGAATATTCAATTTCCTGGAGAAATATCCAACAGGTCATTCTGTCTCCTCATCGTCTTCTTGTAAGAGTACACCACTGACACCCACATCACTCGCATCAAAAGCCAGCTTGAATGTAATTAGGTTTGGCTAATACTAGGGTAGTGGTTAACACAGCTTTCAAGCCTTTGGACATTCCTCCATTTACTGAAAATTTCTGCACTTCTTCAATAATTTAGTGAGTGGACCAGCAACACTTTTAAAATTTGGCACACATTTCCAATAAAACCCACTCAATCCCAGGAATTGTAATACTGCTCTCTTCATCGATGGTATGAGAAACGTCCCAATAACCTTCGTTTTCATATTCCCATGTCACTTATCACTGGAAGTAACACTAACATTTGATCTCCATCAGCAAAATTGTGAGCTTTTGATTTTTTGTCTGCTTCCTCCTCCATCATATACTGTGGTATTTTTAAATGCTGTCTAGCCAACTCCCCTGCTCTATTTAATTATTCCCTAAATTTTGACACGTAGTCCAAATATGCGGTCCCTGAATTCTGACTCACTAATGTCTCCTTTATTAATTTCAGTGGTCCTCTCATCTCATGCCCAAAAACAAATTCAAATGGACTGAATTTGATGGATTCATTTGGTGCATCTCCAATGCGAAAAAGTACAAACTTTATCCCAATTGTCTGGATTGGCTTGACTATAAGCCCTTAACATAGTCTTTAAGGTTTGATGCCAACTTTCTAACACTCCTTGCGATTCGGATGGTATGCAGTAGATTTGAATTGTTTTCTTCCTAAGCTGTCCACAACTTCTTTGAATAATTTTAATGTAAAATTTGATCCTTGGTCTGCTTTTAACTCTGTGGGTAATCCATATCTAGTGAAAAATTTGAGTAACTCTTCTACAATCCTTTTAGCTGTGATGTTGTGTATTGGAATAGCCTCTGGAAATCTAGAGGGCGCATCCATTATAGTCAATAAATACTGATTCCCACTTTTTGTTTTCGGGAGGGGGACTTACGCAATCAATCAAGACCCTTGTAAAATGTTCTTCAAATGGAGGTATGGGTATTAAAAGTGTTGATTTTATTACTGCCTGAGGTTTTTCAATTACCTGTCAAGTATGACATTTCTGGCAAAATCCAACTACATCCTTATGCAGTCCAGGCCTGTAAAAATGTTTTATATTTTAGCCTAAGTTTTTCTTACCCCTAAATGTCCTTCTACTGGTAATTCATGTGCTACCTGCAACACGTCCTTTCTATAATCCACTGGCAATACAACTTGATTAGCTTCTACCCATTTCTCATCTGCCTGATGGTCTCCATTTCCACTTCAAGGCATCATTTTTAAGATAGTAACATTCCGGAATACAGATTCTTCTTCTGTGTATGCTTTTTGATATAATTGCTTCTGTTTTTCATCTTTCTGTTTGTAACTCAGTTAATTTCTCTGTGCCAAAAATATCTACTTTGTCCTCCATCTGTTCTTGTTTTGGCTCAACCATTTGGTCAAACATGGTCTCTGTTAATTCTACTTCAGTGTCGTTATCTGTATTCTTTGATTTCTCTTCTTGTTTCAACTGGTGACTTTGTGACTTTGTTATCACAGTCATGAAAAACCCCAGGGTATGCAACTTGTAATACCTCAGTTTCCTGATTCTCCATTAGCTTTTCAACCACAGTTGGCAGCACTTCTATTTGTGATCCAGTTATATCATTACCAAGGACAAACTGTATTCCTGGAGCCAATAGTTTCACCAGCACTACTACCACAACTTCTGCCCCTTGTGACGATGTTGCTCCTTGAACAAAGTTATGTTGTCCTTTTTTTTCAAAAGGGGTTATAAAAGGCAGAGGTTCCGATTTGGCTGGATTAGGCCACTTTGATTGTGGCTAACAGATACTACCTAAGGCAACAATCAGAGAAAAGGGCTTATCATTTTTTTTAAAGCACTTCTATAATAAAAGGGGAGTGGCCAGTTCTCCAAGTTTAGGGTTTTAGCGAATAGTCTGTTCAAAGGTGCTGGTCAAAGAAAGCAACTGGGATAATAGGTGCTCTGATTCAATTGATGTTTCTGGCTGACTTTCTCTCTCTAACATCTCTCCTGTAAGAACCTATGCTCGAATTTACCCTTTTGCCAAGGGGTGTGTTTATAGGGATGTTACGGAAAATTGGAACAGCATCATCAAGTTATGATAGACTTAGTTGGGTTTTCAGATAGGCTAAATTATTCTATATTCTGTTTGCTTTTGTTTGTGTTTCATTCAGTAGTCTGTAAATAAATTCTGTTTTGTTTAAAACTGAGTGGTTTGACCAGCTGCATCACTCTTGGAATATGCATTAAAAACTCAAAAGGTTCGAGTCTAGGCTACCTTTTTGAAATGTTTTGAGGGAATCTGGCCTGGTCCATAACACACTTTTCACCTGATACTCCAGCTTCACGTTAACATAAGGCAGTATTTCTCATCTCACCATGAATTCCACATACTAGTCCTTTTTCTGGCAATAACCCTTCTGAGTTAAATATTTCCTCATCTATCAACATTAAAGTTTGACATGATCTCGCATTTCTTAATACTGTAACTTCTTTACCTGCTGTTCCTGGCCTATGCGAGTAAACGTCACCTTTGCAAGTAAATGGTTTAAAAGGATCTGGCACCTGCTCTTCAACCAACCTCTGACCAGGTTTTATATTCTGGTGCGGCTTTTTAGCCTCCACTGTGCTTTATATAATCACTTTAACAAAAGTCCACTGGCTTATCCTGTTTTCTTATGTCCATTTTACCAGTGCTTTTTCTAAGCCACCAACACTGTGACTTGACGTGGCCTACTTTATTGCAGTGAAAACATCTCAGCCTTTTAACTTCACTTTCCCCTTCATGGGTTTCCTTTTTACCCTATGGTAAGCTATCTTTATTATCTTCAAAGAGTTCTACTTTTTCCTTACTATATGAGGACTTTTCTTTTCTCCAATTTGTATCCCTCACGGATTGAAATTGATGTCAGAAGCCAAACTTTGAGTTATGAACTGACTCATAATCATCAGCCATTTCAGCTGCTAATCTTGCCATTTTAACTCCCTGCTCTTCAACATAATTTCTCACTACCTCACGTAGTGAATTTTTGAACACCTCCAAAATAATTGTCTCTCTACAAATGTCATATGTTTAATCTATTTTTAATGCGGTTATCCATGTAACAAAATTACTTTGATTGATTCTTTCAAACTAAATGCATGTTTGACCAGGTTTCCTCCTTGGATTACTGAAACATTGTCTGTAGGCTTCTGGCACAAGCTCATATGCACTAAAGATGGCTTTCTTCACCTCCTCTTTCTCAAATGAAATAGAAAATAGAACATAGAACATTACAGCACAGTACAGCCCCTTTGGCCCTCAATGTTGCACTGACCTGTGGAACCAATCTGAAGCCCATCTAATCTACACTATTCCATTTTCATCCATATGTCTATCCAATGACCATTTAAATGCACTTAAATTTGGCAAGTCTATGACTGTTGCAGGCAGTATGTTCCACACCCCAACTACTCTCTGAGTAAAGAAACTACCTCTGACATCTGTGCTATATCTATCACCTCTCAATTTAAAGCTATGTCCTCTCATGCTAGACATAGATGAAAAAGGTTTCTACATCCTTCTCAGCAAATTTAGGCAATGCTTGGACATATTTAAATGATCCCCTCCAAGCCTTTGGCTATGATGGGTTTGCTCATCATCTCTGTCTTCTCACTAAGCCTACCTTCTACCTTCACCTCAACCCTTTTATGGTGCCACCCTCTGAAAGTCAAACTCTCTCCCTTTCTCTCTTTCTCCCTATCTTCTGCTAGGGCCTTCTTCTCCTTTTCCTTTATTCTGCCGAAGCGATTCTTTCCTTATCTTCTTTTTCTGATGAAGCAAATTGTTTCCTTTTTGTTTTGTTCTGCTAAGCAATTCGTTCTTTTTCTCTTTAATTGCTTTTAACCGTAATTCAAACTCTTTCAGTTCCTTTTCATGTTGAAGCTGCTTCATCTGCAATTGAATTCCAGTCATTTCCAAAGATTCTGATGGCATTTCCAGCAAAGTTAAATGCCAAGCTATTGCTACAACTACCTTTCCTCTTCTCACAGACGAAGGCAACCCCAACTCCAGCTTGTCTGCCAATTCCAACAGCCAAGGGGCAATGGGGAAAGACCACTGTCTAAAGTATTTATGCTGAAGTTAATGGGTCTGTTCAGTTATTGGACTCTTTCAAATGTATGTAAATAGTTTCCAGTGTAAGTAAGAAACGGCTTGCAACGACAGAGAATGTCAGATTCAGGATTTGTTTTTCTTGGTCAGCAAAGTCTGTACAGAACTGGTTCAGTACTTGTGTATGTACAATAAACTTTTACCATACAATATTAAAACAGTACTACAATTCACATGTACAACTTATTTCTAAAGCCCTCAAGATGATTGTTATGAATAAAGTCTGTTTTTTGCAATAAAAAAAAGATCTGTGAAAAACTGGAGTTGTGTCTTTGAGGGAAGAGTTTCTGAATTCCAGGAAAGCAGAGATCCAGGAAAATTCACAGGATTGTTCTTGATCATATTTTCTTTTTGACATGCGCTGTGAGGTGTTAGATCACAGTGTATTTTACCATATTTACCACATGTATATTCTGGATTTTAGAAATAAGTTGTACATGCAAATTGTAGTACTGTTTTAATATTGTGTGGTAAAAGTTTATCGTAGATAGTTCAAAACTGTGGAATCTTGTGGCATTATTCTTTTCGTTGTCTCCTGGTGTTGTGTGATTTTTAACTTTGCAAGAAAGGTAGTTGTCTAACTTACTGCAAAATGGGCACAATGCCTAAAGAATTGGCTGGAGGGGAGCTCCATTTGTCCCAATCTGGGGCAATTGGAGGCACAGGTGCAGGAGGTGACTAGTGAAAACAAATTCAAAGCCCTCATCTCTGACCTCACCGCTGCGCAACTCCCATCCAGTGATTGCTCCCCCCCAAAAAACAAACATTGTTTGCTGATCCTGGCCTTCAGAACTACTGTCCTACCATTAGCTTGAGTCTACCATGAGTTGGGGCTGCGCAAGGGGTTAAGGTCTGATTAGTTGACCAGTGGGATGGGACATATCTACTTCAGGACCTCACTGGCCAATACACTTGCTAGGTCATCGCTTAAATGCCTGATTCTCAGTTGATGAGTCAAGTTTTCCCACTTGTGAAAACTATGCAAGATCTGTCACTTTTTTTTAATAAGTATTTTTATTGAAAAGCTTTTAAAAATCTTTTACAAAACATTTTATATATAAAGAAAAAGAATAACACCAACAAAACAGAAAAAAAAGGTACTACAAAAAACAAGGCCATAGCAAAGTACCATTGTTAATAAACAACCCACTATTCTACCAAAACAAACATATCTACTTAGATAAAACTAAACTACAAACATATTAAATATTAAACTACAGTCAAATAAATTAAATTAAATAACATCTCACTACTTTATTCTCTCTGACTCATCACACCTCCACTGAGGCTCCCATCCCTGGGAGAACCCCCTACAGTATCCATATCCTTTTCCTTCCAGTTTCCTCCTCCCGGGGCCCCACGGGCACCCATAAAGAATCCTACGCTATACCATGGCCCTAACTAATATTGCCGACAAGCCAGCATCAATATAATATTAAAAAGGATTGAAATTTTCCTTACATTCCCCCAGATGTCTTCCTCTATCTCCAGTAAAATGTCCTCTCCTATCTCTCAGTTCCACGTTTTACAGAGTCCTTCCATATCCCCCAGGGCATGATCTTTCTATAAATGATACAAAGTACTAAGTGAAAGAGTACCCGTACACCGGAGTATTCTTTTCTCCACGTCTGATTTATAACACTGGGCCAAGAGCGTGGTCTTCCTCTGTATATACTCTCTTATCTAGAAGTACCGGAATATCCATGTTTCTGACCTAACTGACTAAATGACATCAGGACCTCTCCCTCGAATAAATCTCCCAAACATTGTATTCCTTTGTTCTCCCATGTCCATTGCCCCAGGTTTAAATCCTTGGACTCCTACCAACGGGGCAAGTAGTGAAGTCTTAGACCAATTGCCCTTGTCTTGTCTCATTATCCTCTAGGCTTTCACCATACTTAAGATAATTGGACTATTGCACTGCTGGGTCACGGATTTCATGTTATCCATGAATAATAAATTAATTAGAGAACATCTTGATTAGATAAAATTCCCTACTGTGTGGAAACAGGCCCTTCGGCCCAACCCAACCCTCCAAAGAGTAATCCACCCAGACCCATTTCCCCTCTGACTAATTGACCTAACACTCTGGGCAATTTAGCATGGCCAATTCACCTGGCCTGCACCATCTTTGGACTGTGGGAGGAAACCGGAGCACCCGGAGGAAACCCACGCAGACACACGCAGACACAGGGAGAATGTGCAAACTCCACACAGACTGTCACCCAAGGCTGGAATCGGACCTGGATCCCTGGTGCTATGAGGCAGAAGTACTAACCACTGAACCACCGTGCCATCTTGACTGTGAGGCTTCAATATCAAGCCAGATCAATTCTGAATTAACTTGTACCCAGTCACTAACATATGTTAACAGAGCACTTATTTGGTATTTCTTCAAATCTGGAAGATCCACCCCTCCCTCAGCCTGCGAAAGCTGCAATTTAGTGAATTTAATTAGAGGGCATCTGTGGCACCAAATAAAGGACTCTAGCCAACCATTAATCCTCCATCATACTTGTCTAAGTAATGAACAACGAGACCATTCTCATGGGGTAAGCAGACAGGGAAGGACATTCATCTTAATTAGGGGTATTCGGCCCCAGCAATGATAATGGTAATCCCTCCCACTGCTGCAAATCCTGTTTTACCCTCTCTAGTAATTGTACATAGTTAGCCTTATACAGCTGGTGGAAGGAAGGGGTAATGAAAATTCCCAAATACAAAAAAACCTTTGGTGACCATCTAAACAGGAATTGCATTCCATCCTTCAAGTTAGGCACTTCCACTAAACTCTCTACCTGCATAGCTTCTGATTTTGCGAAACTGATCCTATAACCCGAAAAACTACCATATGAATTAATTGTTTGGATCAATCGGGGAAGAGACTTCTCCAGTTTGGCCAAGAATAAAAGGACATTGTCAGCATATTGGGTAATCTTATTAGATTAGATTAGATTCCCTACAGTGTGGAAACAGGCCCTTCGGCCCAACAAGTCCACACCAACCCTCTGAAGACTAACCCACCCAGTCCCATTTCCCTCTGACTAATGCACTTAACACTATGGGCAATTTAACATGGCCAATTCATCTAACCTGCACATCTTTGGACTGTGGGAGGAAACCGGAGCGCCCGGAGGAAACCCACGCAGACACAGGGAGAATGTGCAAAATCCACACAGACAGTCACCCAAAGCTGGAATTGAACCATAAGATCATAAGACATAGGAGCGGAAGTAAGGCCATTCGGCCCATCGAGTCCACTCCACCATTCAATCATGGCTGATGGGCATTTTAATTCCACTTACCCGCATTCTCCCCGTAGCCCTTAATTCCCCGAGACAACAAGAATCTATCAATCTCTGCCTTGAAGACATTTAGCGTCCCGGCTTCCACTGCACTCTGCGGCAATGAATTCCACAGGCCCACCACTCTCTGGCTGAAGAAATGTCTCCGCATTTCTGTTCTGAAATGACCCCCTCTAATTCTAAGGCTGTGTCCACGGGTCCTAGTCTCCTCGCCTAACGGAAACAATTTCCTAGTGTCCACCCTTTCCAAGCCATTGTATTATCTTGTAAGTTTCTATTAGATCTCCCCTTAATCTTCTAAACTCCAATGAATACAATCCCAGGATCCTCAGCCGATCCTCATATGTTAGACCTACCATTCCAGGGATCATCCGTGTGAATCTCCGCTGGACACGCTCCAGTGCCAGTATGTCCTTCCTGAGGTGTGGGGACCAAAACTGGACACAGTACTCCAAATGGGGCCTAACCAGAGCTTTATAAAGGCTCAGTAGAACATCGCTGCTTTTATATTCCAACCCTCTTGAGATAATTGACAACATTGCAATCGCTTTCTTAATCACGGACTCAACCTGCATGTTTACCTTTAGAGAATCCTCAACTAGCACTCCCAGATCCCTCTGTACTTTGGCTTTACGAATTTTCTCACCGTTTAGAAAGTAGTCTGTGCTTTTATTCTTTTTCCCAAAGTGCAAGACCTCACATTTGTTCACGTTGAATTCCATCAGCCATTTCCTGGACCACTCTCCCAAACTGTCTAGATCCTTCTGCAGCCTCCCCACTTCCTCAGTACAACCTGCCTGTCCACCTAACTTTGTATCATCGGCAAACTTCGCTAGAATGCCCCCAGTCCCTTCATCCAGATCATTAATAATATAATATGAACAGCTGTGGCCCCAACACTGAACCCTGCGGGACACCGCTTGTCACCGGCTGCCATTCCAAAAAAGAACCTTTTATCCCAACTCTCTGCCTTCTGTCAGACAGCCAATCCTAAATCCATACCAGTAGCTTACCCCGAACACCATGGGCCCTCAACTTGCTCAGCAGCCTCCCGTGTGGCACCTTATCAAAAGGCCCTTTTGGAACTCTAGGTAGACCAAAAGTCGCCCGAAACGTCGATTTCGAAGCTACTTGGATGCTGCCTGAACTGCTGTGCTCTTCCAGCACCACTAATCCAGAATCTGGTTTCCAGCATCTGCAGTCATTGTTTTTACCTCACATCCACTGGGTTTCCCTGGTCTAACCTACTTGTCGCCTTTTCAAAGAACTCCAACAGGTTTGTCAGGCATGACCTCCCCTTACTAAATCCATGTTGACTTGTTCTAATCCGACCCTGCTCTTCCAAGAATTTAGAAACCTCATCCTTAATGATGGATTCTAGAATTTTACCAACAAGGTAAAATTCAAGAACCTGGGAATTGGCCATGCTAAATTGCTCGTAGTGTTAGGTGCTTATGCTCCCCCATTCCTACCTTTGGCGCTACTATTTCAGGATCCCTCCTGACAGTTTCAGCTGACGGTTCAATTGCCAAGGTAAATAACCGTGGTGATAAAGGACACCCCTGTTGACTACCTCTTCTAATATTAAAATGTTTTGACTGAACACCATGTGTAATGACTGCTGCCTTAGGGTCATTATACAGTACTGCTACCCATCTGGCAAAGGATCCCCCAAATCAAAATGCTCCAGAACCTCAAATAGACACAGCCATTCTATCCGAGTAAAGGCTCTTTCTGCATCTATGGAGACCACCAACCTAGGAATCAATCTTTACTGACATACCTGTACTCTATTCAGTACTCTCCTAATATTGTTAGAGGAACTGAGGCCCTTAACAATACCTGTCTGGTTTTCTTTTATAATATGGAGCAGAACATTCTCCAATCTCAGAGCCAAGACTTTTGATAAAAGTTTGAAATCTACATTCAGTAGTAAGATTGGTCGATATGAAGTACATTCTTCGGGGTCCTTCCTTTTCTTTAAAAATAAGGGAGATATCAGCTTCCCTAAGAGTGGGTGGCAGACAATCCTGTGCATAAGAGTATTTGTACATCCCCAGAAGTGGTTCCACTAACATGTTTATGAATTCCTTATAGAATTCAGTTGGGAATCCATCTGGCCCCGGTACTTTGCCAACCTGGAGATGTCTTATTGCTTCCTGCACTTCCAGTACTGTTAAAGGCGCATTCAAAAGGGAAGTCTGCTCCTAACTTACATTGGGGAGGTTCAGATTTTCAAAGAAGGACTGCATTCCCATTGTACTGTGTTCGCTTCCCTCTGACCAATATAGTTCTTCAACGTAGCATTGATCTTTTTCAATTCACAGGTAATCGTATCAGCCTTCTCCATGACAGAGGTAATAGATTGGGAGGTTTTTTTCCTCCTAGTCAAATAAGCCAGATATCTACCAGGCTTATCTCCTGATTCAAACAATCTTTGTTTGGCAAAGGAGACCTCTTTTTTAGCCAGTTATGTGTGTATTGAGTCGAGAGCAGCCTGGAGAGCTGTGTCCTGCTGAAGTTTAACCAATGACCGCTTATTATAATCTGTTTTCTCAGCTACCTTCAGTCGGGCCTCCAGCAACCCTGCTTCTCCTCCCTCTGCCTTTTTCTAGTCACCAAATATGAAATAATAGACCTTTGTAAATAGGCCTTAGTGGCCTCCCAAAGTATTACCTGATTACTCGCTGTACCTGAATTAATATTCCAAAAGGTCCTAAATTCTCTTGTAATATATTCAATAAATTTATTATCCCCGAACAGAAATGAATCCATGCGCCAGTAACATGCATTTGCTCCACTACCCTTAGCTTTAACATCTAAATATATTGGCGCATGATCCGAAACAGCGATATTCCCTATTTTACACGCAAATGTTCTGACCAGACCATCAGTTGGCATATAAAAAAAATCAATTCGCATATGACATTTGTGTGGGTTGGAATAGAACATGAAATCTCTTCCATGAGGATGGAGTTACCTCCACATACCCACTATTCCCAACTCATCACACATGTCCAACAACGGTTTAGACTGTGTTGGCGTACCTGCCAGCCCTTTTGGTACACTGTCAATCTCTGGATCTATTAGGTGATTAAAATCCCCATCTCGGTGAACCCTAAGATTCATTAATTTAGACATTACATTAATTAGAAATTTAAGAGGTGGGCCGGGGGACAATATACATTCAAAACATTGTATTCTTCTCCGTGTATTAGGGCTTTCAAAATAATAAACCTTCCATGATAATCATTAATCTGCTCCATTACCTGGAAGGGGGAGGTTCGTCCTTATCAATATAGCCACTCCTCTACTCTCAGAACTGAAGAACAAAAAAAAACCACCCGATCATAACCCCTCTGCTGCAGTTTCAGATGTTCCTGTCGGGTGCATCTCTTGCAGCAGGGCAATATCCACCCTTTCCTTCTTGAGGCTTTATAAGACCTTCTTTCTTTTAATAGGAGAATGGCTCCCATTTATATTCCAGGTGCACCACCTGATCAAATCACTAGCCACGGTCATCTAGGACAGCCCATGGTTTCCCAAGAGGAGGGAACTTATCTGAGGCATGATGAGTTACAAAGATACTAACTCTATGAGATCTAAAAACTATTTGTATAAAAACAACTACATCTTGGCACGGTGACTCAGTGGTTAGCACAGCTGCCTCACAGCACTAGGGTTCCAGGTTCGATTCCAGCCTTGGAAAACTGTCTGTGTGGAGTTTGCACATTCTCCCCGTGTCTACGTGGGTTTCCTCCGGGTGCTCCAGTTTCCTCCCACAATCCAAAGATGTGCAGGTCAGGTGAACTGCCCATAGTGTTAGGTGTATTAGTTGGAGGGAAATGGGTCTGGGTGGGTGGCTCTTCGGAGGGTCGGTGTGGAATTGTTGGGCCGAAGGGCCTGTTTCCACGCTGCAGGTAATCTAATCTAATCAAAAATTAACACTACGTTTAACTGAAACAAATACCCAATTCAGTTGAGATCTTCCCCCCTGCCCAATCCTTATTGCTATCTTGACTCCCTCTAGCTGAGGCCGTGCACTAGCCCTAGGCAATTCACAGATAAAGAAAACTTGTTATTTACATTCTGAAACAATGGATACCCATCACCCCCACTCATCTTAGTCACAAATATAGCCACTCCAAATATAAGATCCAAAAAACAGCAGAAAAAAATCCTAGATAATACCCAGCCGACCAATATATAAAATAGTCCCAATTTTACAACAAAACCGTATATGTATGACCTATAATCACAAAAAAAGGAAGTGGGAAAGGGAAAGGGGGAGATAGAAAGGGGGTAATAAAAATAAACCCCAAACCAATGTCCGCAATAATGCCCTATCCCCTCCCATCCCAACTCAGGTCCTTCATTTCAGAGACTTCACAAAGTCCTTCACCTTTTCTGGGGAGTCAAAGTTATATACCGTCTCCCCCATGGGTGAAACGCAACACGGTTGGGTACCTCATGGAGTATTGGAAGTTCAGGTCCCTTAATTTTTAACATCATCAAATCTTAGCAGGACTTATACATTGAATGGTAAGGTACTAGGGAGTGTTGTTGAACAAAGAGACCTTGGAGTGCTGGTTCATAGCTCCTTGAAAGTGAAGTCGCAGGTAGATAGGATAGTGAAGAAGGCATTTGGTATGCATTCGAACATTGGTCAGAGTATTGAGTACAGGAGTCGGGAGGTCATGTTGCGGCTGTACAGGACATTGGTTAGGCCACTGTTGGAATATTGCATGCAATTCTGGTCTCCTTCCTATCGGAAAAATGTTGTGAAACTTGAAAGGGTTCAGAAAAGATTTACAAGGATGTTGCGAGGGTTGGAGGATTTGAGCTATAGGGAGAGGCTGAACAGGCTGGGGCAGTTTTCCCTGGAGCATCGGAAATTGAGGGGTGACCTTATAGAGGTTTACAAAATTATGAGGGGCATGGATGGGGTAAATAGGCAAAGTCTTTTCTCTGGGGTCAGGGAGCCCAATACTAGAGGGCATAGATTTAGGGTGAGAGGGGAAAGATATAAAAGAGATCTAAGGTGCAACGTTTTCATGCAGAGGGTGGTAAGAGTATGGAATGAGCTGCCAGAGGAAGTGGTGGAGGCTGGTACAATTGCAACATTTAAGAGGCATTTGGATGGGTATATGAATAGGAAGGGTTTGGATGGATATGGGCCGGGTGCTGGCAGGTGGGACTAGATTGGGTTGGGATATCTGGTCAGCATGGACGGGTTGGACCGAAGGGTCTGTTTCCATGCTGTACATCTCTATGACTCTATGACTCTAAATGTCCTTCTCCACTTAACTAGGGCTCCTGAAAAATCTTGAAAAAACATTATCTTTGAACCTTTATACATTAAGGCTTGTGAATTCCTTCCCAATCTTCTTGCTGTTTCCACTATTAACTGCTTTTCTTTATAAAACAGGAGCTGCAACAGGACCACGCGGGGGCGCTGGTCCGGCCTGGACCTGCGTATTGCAATCCGATGAGCCCGCATCACGCTTACCAGGCCCGACTCCAACTCTAACTGCAGGAACTTTGGGAGCCATCCCTGCAGGAAGCCAATGAGGTCTTCGCCTTCTTCGCATTCCGGGAGACCCACAATCCATAAGTTTTTCCTTCTATTCTTATTTTCTAGATCATCGACTTGATCCTGAAGAACCAGAACCTGGTCTTCCAGCGTTCGGGTCCTTCCTCCTGAGACCTCTGCCAAGGTCGCCGATGTCGCCGTCCTTTTCTCCACTGCCTCCAGTCTTCGTTCCAGCAGCTGGATTTCCTGCTCATGCTTCTTTAACACGGCAGACAGAGCTCAACTGCTGCTTGAATCCACTCACAGAGTTTAGCAAACTCCGAGAATAAGTACCGCTGTCCTGCTGGATCCGGAGGTGCTGTCCCAGGAAGCTGAGTACTGGCTGCAGGCACCCCCCCCCAATGCAGTAGGGGAGTGCCCTGTCTGCTGTCTTCCTTTAGGCCCCTTTCCTTTACTGGTCTTCATCCTGGCCTTGAAGATGTCTCAGATGATTTCAGCAGCTTCAAATAATCAGTACATTTAAATTAATACGTTTTTCTCCTTGCGGTGGTTGAAAAGGGAGGGGTAAAGGTCCACCTTGCCCACGGGTATGGCACAGAGCCCAGCACAGCAGACCACTCAGATCGCTGCCATCTTGGATCTCAGATCTGTCACATTTAAGATTCCAGCCTCCAGACTTTGCCAAAAATTCAAAATTACTAGCCCCAGTCACAGCCGTGATGAAGAAAAGGCTGTACACTGATCAAAGTTACTTTAAATGCATAAAAAACACAAAGTATCCACAGAGATGCAGACAGACTAAGCAAGTGGTCAAAACTTGGCAGATGAATACAATGTGGGGAAAATGTAAGGTTATCCACATTTAGAGTCATGGAGGCATAGAGATGTACATCATGGAAATAGACCCTTCGGTCCAACCTGTCCATGCCGACCAGATATCCAACCCAATCTAGTCCCACCTGCCATCACCTGGCCCAAATCCCTCCAAACCCTTCCTATTCATATACCAATCCAAATGCCTCTTAAATGTTGCAATTGTACCAGCCTCCACCACTTCCTCTGGCAGCTCATGCCATACATTTACCACTCTCTGTGTGAAAAAGTTGCCCCGTAGGTCTCTTTTATATCTTTCTCCTCTCACCCTAAACCTATGCCCTCTAGTTCTGGGCTCCCCGACCCCAGAGAAAAGACTTTGCCTATTGACCCTATCTATGCCCCTCATAATTTTGTAAACCTCTATAAGGTCACCCCTCAGCTTCTGACGCTCCAGGGAAAACAGCCCCAGCCTGTTCAGCCTCTCCCTGTAGCTCAAATCCGCCAACCCTGGCAACATCCTTGTAAATCTTTTCTGAACCCTTTCAAGTTTCATAAACATCTTTGCGATAGGAAGGAGACCAGGACTGTACACATTATTCCAACAGTGGCCTAACCAATGTCCTGTACAGATGCAACATGACCTCCCAACTCCTGAACTCAATACTCTGACCAACAAAGGAAAGCATACCAAATGCCTTCTTCACTATCCTATCTACCTGCGACTCCACTTTCAAGGAGCTATGAACCAGCACTCCAAGGTCTCTTTGTTCAGCAACACTCCCTAGGACCTTACTATTAAGTGTATAAGTCCTGCTAAGATTTGCTTTCCCAAAATGCAGCAACTTGCATTTATCTGAATTAAACTCCATCTGCCACATCTCAGTCCATTGGCCCATCTGGTCAAGATCCTGTTACAATGAGAGATAACCCTCTTCGCTGTCCACTACACCTCCAATTTTGGTGTCATCTGCAAACTTACTAACTGTACCTCTTATGCTCGCACCCAAATCATTTATGTAAATAACAAAAGGTAGAGGACCCAGCACCGATCCTTGTGGCACTCTACTGGTCACAGGCCTCCAGTCTGAAAAACAACTTTCCACCACCACCCTCTGTCTTCTACCTTTGAGCCAGTTCTGTATCCAAGTGGTTAGTTCTCCCTGTATTCTGTGAGATCCCACCTTGCTAACCAATCTCCCATGGGTAACCTTGTCGAACGCCTTACTGAAGTCCATATAGATCACATCTACCACTCTGCTCTCATCAATCCTCTTTGTTACTTCCTTAAAAACTCAATCAAGTTTGTGAGATGAGGAAAGAGATCAATCTGAGATGGGTACAGTTGAGAACAGAAGAGAGTCAAACAGTCAGGGCAGGCAGGGACAAGGTAGGACTAATAAATTAAACTGCATTTATTTCAATGCAAGGGGCCTAACAGGGAAGGCAGATGAACTCAGGGCATGGTTAGGAACATGGGACTGGGATATCATAGCAATTACAAAAACATGGCTCAGGGATGGGCAGGACTGGCAGCTTAATGTTCCAGGATACAAATGCTACAGGAAGGATAGAAAAGGAGGCAAAAGAGGAGGGGGAGTGGCATTTTTGATAAGGGATAGCATTACAGCTGTGCTGAGGGAGGATATTCCCGGAAGTACATCCAGGGAAGCTATTTGGGTGGAACTGAGAAATAAGAAATGGATGATAACCTTATTGGGATTGTATTATAGACCCCCTATTAGTCAGAGGGAAATTGAGAAACAAACTTATAAGGAGATCTCAGCTATCTGTAAGAATAATAGGGTGGTTATGGTAGGGGATTTTAACTTTCCAAACATAGACTGGGACTGCCATAGTGTTAAAGGTTTAGATGGAGAGGAATTTCTTAAGTGTGTACAAGACAATTTTCTGATTCAGTCTGTGGATGTACCTACTTGAGAAGGTGCAAAACTTGACCTACTCTTGGGAAATAAGGCAGGGCAGGTGACTGAGGTGTCAGTGGGGGAGCACTTTGGGGCCAGCGACCATAATTTTATTATATTTAAAATAAAGATGGAAAAGGATAGATCAGATCTAAAAGTTGAAGTTCTACATTGGAGAAAGGCCACTTTTGACGGTATTAGGCAATAACTTTCGAAAGCTGATTGGGGGCAGATGTTTGCAGGTAAAGGGATGGCTGGAAAATGGGAAGTCTTCAGAAATGAGATAATGAGAATCCAGAGAAAGTATATTCCTGTTAGGGTGAAAGGAAAGGCTGGTAGGTATAGGGAATGCTGGATGTCTAAAGAAATTGAGGGTTTGGATATGAAAGAGAAGGAAGCATATGTCAGGTATAGACAGGATAGATTGAGTGAATCCTTAGAAGAGTATAAAGGAAGTAGGAGGGAAATCAGGAGGGCAAAACGGGGACATGAGATAGCTTTGGCAAATAGAATTAAGGAGAATCCAAAGGGTTTTTATAAATATATTAAGGACAAAAGGGTAATTAGGGAGAGAATAGGGCCCCTCAAAGATCAGCGAGGTGGCCTTTGTGTGGAGCCGCAGAAAATGCGGAAGATACTAAACCAGTATTTACTGTGGAAAAGGATATAGAAGATATAGACTGTAGGGAAATAGATGGTGACATCTTGCAAAATGTCCATATTACAGAGGAGGAAGTGCTGGATGTCTTGAAACACGTAAAGATGGATAAATCCCCAGGACCTGATCAGGTGTACCCTAGAACTTTGTGGGAAGCTAGAGAAGTGATTGCTGGGCCTCTTGCTGAGATATTTGTATCATCCATAGTCACAAGTGAGGTGCCGGAAGACTGGAGGTTGGCTAACGTGGTGCCACTGTTTAAGAAGGGTGGTAAGGACAAGCCAGGGAACTATAGACCGGTGAACCTGACCTCGGTGGTGGGCAAGTTGTTGGAGGGAATCCTGAGGAGAGCTGCTGAATATTATTTAAATGGAGAAAGAATGCAGAAGTCTACAATGCAGCAGGATTTGAACGTTCTCATACATTAATCTCAAAAAGATAGCAAATAGGTTCAGTAGGTAAAAGAGAAGGCAAATGGAATGTTGACTTCTTTTTCAAAGGGAATCAAGTCTACAAATTGAGAAGTCTTGCTAAAACTATAAAGCTATGCCAAGGACTAGTCAGATTACAGCTAGAATAAAGTTTTAGGTCCCTTATCTAATGAAACATACATGGCATTGGAGGCAATCCAGAGAAGTTCACTACATTGATGGCTATGGAGTGATTATTTCTATTAATAGAGATTGAGTAGGTTCAGCCTGTACTTATTGAAGTTTAGAAGAATGAGAGGTATCCTTATTGAAACATGCAATATTCTTAGCTGACTTTAGAGGGTACGTGCCGAAAGCTTATTTCCCTTTGTGGGAGAAAATAGGTCCAGAGTGCTATAATAAGAGATCTCCATTTAAGACAGAGATGTTGAGGAATTTCTTCTCTCAGAGGGGAGTGAATCTGTGGAATTCATTACCACAGAGGGCTGTAGAGCCTGGATCGTTAAGTATATTTGAGGCAGAGATAGACAGATTTTTAATCAGTAAGGGAATCGGATAAGGCAGGAAAATGGAGATGAGAATGATCAGATCAGCTATGATATCATTGAATGGTGGACTATATTCGATGGGCTGCATGGTCTATTTCGGTGGCTGCTTTTTATGGTGTTAAGATCAGCAGATCAGAAACAGCAGCTAAGTCTTGTGCTGGCAGAAGTAGTTCAGGAATTGAAACTGATTTTGAGAGAAGTTCTTAATCATGGTTTTTCCAAATCTTGTCCATAGTTCAGCAATCAAAAGGAGCAGCAAATCAGAGAAAGTCTTATTTTTTTCCCAATTTAGTCAAGCACAGAAATTTGAAGCCCAGTTTGAAAGAAAATCCAAGTCCAGATTGTTACCAGATCTCTTGCAGAGCTCAATAAGGAAACTCATATAAAAGGAAGACAGAGGTAATAAATCAAATATATACAATTATCAGTAAAACTCTCATCTGTACAGTGAATGTATTTTGATTTCTCTCCTTCTTCAATGTTGTATCATAATATGTAACTTTGAACTGACAAATTCCCTTGCTGTTAACCTGTTTCTAATGATTATTCACAATATAAAATATTAAGTAGCTGCTTTGATCAGGCCTCGTTTCTAACAACAATAGCTCCTCTCCATAAATAATGGAGAGGAGTCATCATTAGCAGGCGTGTTATTTGTCAGCCAAGTCTCAGAGGGTAATAATGTACACATTTCTGGGTCAGAAAATTTAGGGTAAAATCAATTCACACTCTGAAGACTTGAGCAGATAATCCAAGCTAATGCACCTAGTGCCTTACTAAAAGACTTTCACTAAACATGCAGAAAACTAAAGTACTTTTCCAATCAGCTCACAAAACACAGCACCTCTCCCCATTAACTCAAACTGACTGCAAAATCCTGGAAAACATGGACCATATTCAACATCTTTGGAGCCTCCTCTTCATAAATCCATAAACAGCAAAATTCATCATTCTCTGCAATGTATCAGTTCAGTCTTTAGCTGATGGAGGAAAAATAAATGCTTGAGGACTCAGATCTCAAACTTAAGCATAAGGTCATGATTTACTGGGCAGCAGCGATCCTTAAGCTCCTGTATACTTTGGCACACTGCAGGCACCTCCACACAATGAAGAATTAATATCAGAGGTCCCTTTGCAGGATCCACCAGAAGCAGTGATAAAAACAGTGGTCCTACAGCAGCATTGTCTCTCAAGGTAATATGCTCAGTATCAACACTCTAATCATACAAAATCAGTTCTGCTGAATAGGACATACTTATATTGTTCTCCATCCTCTCAAACTACTGATGAAGCAGGAAGCTGACAGAGGTAGCACTGCACTATTTCATTTTTCAGATGAAATATTAAATTGAGGCCCAAACTCAGGCACACGTGCAGATCTAATAATTCTATTTGAAATAGGTAAAGTCCCAGAGGATTGGAAAACATCCAATGTAATACTTTTATTTTAAAAGGGAAAGAGACAAAAAAAAAAGTTGCTATAGGCCAGTTAGCTTAATGTCTGTTAAAGGGAAATATTAGAGTCAATTACAAAGGATATAATAGCTGAGTATTTAAAAATACATAATATGATCAAGCAGATTCAGCATGACTTCATGAAGGGGAACGTGCCTGATAAACGTATTAGAATTTTCTGAGGAGGTAATAAGCAGGATGGTTAAGGAGAAAGCAATAGATATAATATATTTGGATTTACAGAAGGCACTTGATGAGGAAGTACACATTAGGCTACTTAATAAGACAAGAGCGTATGATGTTGGAGGTAGTTTTTAGCATGGATAAAGGATTAGCTAGTTAGTAGAGTCAGGGTAAGGGTGGCAACCTGTAATTAGCATATCAGTGCTGCAGCCACAATTATTTACAAGATGCATTTGTAATTTGGATGAGGAAACTGAATGTTCTCTTGCCAAGTTTGCAGATGACAAAAGTAGTTGGAAAAGCAGGTGGCAAGGGTAGCATAAAGAGTATGCAGGGGCATATAGGCAGGTTAAATGAGTGGGCCAAAACTTGGCAGATGAAATGTAATGTGGGAAAATGTGAGGTTATGCACATTGGCAAGAATAATAGAGGAGCTGAATATTATTTAAGTAGAGAAAGACTGCAGAAAGTTACAGCACAGAGAGATTCAGGTGTTCTCATGCATACACTCAAAAACCTAGAAAACAAATTCAGCAGGCAATAGGAAAGGCAAATGGTCATTCTTTTAAAGGGAACAAAACATAAAAGTGAGGAGGTTTTGCTAAATATTTACAAGGCGCTAGTCTGACCATAGCTGGAATAAACAGCTTTGGGCACCTTATCAAAGGAAAAACCTATTAGCATTGGAGAGAAAATTCACTATGGTGAATCTGAGAATAGAAAAACTGTCAGGATAGGTTGAATCTGTGCTTTTTGTAGTTTAGAAGAGTAAAAGGCAGTCTAATTGACAAATGGAAGATTCTTCGGGGACTTAACTAGTTAAATGCAGAAAGCTGGTTTTGCCTTGTGGGAGAGTTGAAAACCATGAGCATAATCTCAGTATAAGGGGACCCCTTTTAAAAATGACAATGATTATGAAATTCACCTTTCAGAAGGGAGTAGAATTCTTTACCACAGAGGACTTATAAAGGTCATTGAGTATTTTCAAGTCTGAGATAGATTTTTAACCAATAAAGGAATAGAGGTTTATGGGGAAAAGGCAAGAAAATGCTGTTGAGAATTATCAGATCAGCCATAATCTTACTGAATGAAGCAAATTTGATGGGCTGAATATTCTACATCTGCTCCTTGCCTTACTGTCTAGAGGAGCACAATTCTCCTCAGTGTCCAAGCTGCCATTTAAACCCCAACCAAAAAAGAAGCTTTAACAACACTATTTGATGAAGATATTCTCTTCTTAAGTACATTGTTAAGGAACTTTGATTCATTAGAGTTAGTGAAATTAGTAGGGTAACAGCTCATACACTTGCTGTTACTACTATATAAAACAGGAATGGTATTTTGAATGTGAAGCCCATTTACTGAATCAGAATAATTTTCAAGACTGTGCATATGTAAGAAATAGAATGGTAATGATTTTTTTAAAAATGTGCTCCACTTTTCACTTTCAGACATGTCTAATCAACCTATCCAGATAGGTTTGACACACCTCTGGAGCAGATGGGGCTTGAATCATAACTCCTAACTGAGAGGTAGGGACATAACCACCATGCGAGCAGGGGAATTTGCCTTTCACATTTAAATCAAAGCTGTTTAAAAAATCTTATTCCAGTGTAATTACAAATTTACTACATTCTCCCTTCATTAAATACTTGAACAGGTGCCTGATAGTTTTGAAGGAGGAGGGATAATCATGTGGTAAAGAAAGCAGGTGCCTTAATCACATGCAGTTAAAATGAAAAACAGCCCATCAGGTATGGTAATAGATGTTTCAGCTTGGCTATTATAAACAAGTGAAGTTGGCCCTTTGGGGTCTGAATAAAACTCAGAGGAATTTTTGGCCCTGAGCTAATTAATGAAATGTGCTGTATTACACTACCAAGTGCAAAGTATTCACTGTCAGCAAGACAAAGATACCAAAAGTATTTCTTCCCTAACAGTTCTTTTCACAAACACACCATAGTTAGTAAAGAAGAAATTGCAAAGAAATTAGTTTAGAATATTCAAAACCTGAATTAAATACAGGTACTGTTGTAATCAGTCCTTATTCATTAGCTGAATATTGCATTTTGTTATATTTTGCTTAATTTCTATATTAAATATTTAGATCTTATGACATTCCACTAGCTAGTTAAGTAATTTTCTCATATGATTGCACCCTTGATTGATCTTGTCTGTGTGGAAATAATTTAAAAGGTAATGCTTGATCTCTTCCTTTGGAAATTGTATTAAGGCGCTTTAATGTTTATTCCAACACTTATACCTCTTCCTTTGCACTTCTTATTCCCTCTTGACCTTTTCTCTCTGCAGTGAATTCAGGTGAGAATTATTTTCTGTTATTTCAGTAAAGTGGCAATTTTCACGTAGCAGGCAAGGTAATGTGTTGCTGTGCACTATTCTAATACAGTAAATATCAGTTTGCAATGACAATACAAAACACAAAGTTGCTTTAAAAAATTATTCCATTATTAAATGTAGGATAATTCCTACCTAACAATATTGTTAGAGGATGGATGTTCTTGCTTACGAGCTACTCCTCAAAGTAAGACTGATAATCACACAGATTTATTAAGTATATGGTAATAACTATTACTGATAATTAAACATAAACCTAACATTAGCACTTACAGATCAACATAGAACATTTTTGCGCAGTACAGGCCCTTCAGCTCTCAATGTTGTGCCGCCCTGTCATACTAATCTGAAACCCATCCCACCTACACTATTCCATATACGTCCATATGCCTGTCCAATGATGATTTAAAAGCATTTAAACTTGGTGAATCTACTACCGTTGCAGGCAAAGCATTCCATACCCTTACTATTCTCTGAGTAAAGAAACTTTACAAGATTTAATGACACAAATCACACTTTTGAACAGCAAATTTGCTGGCTTATCAAATGTTGTCAAATTCTGAGACCTTTTTCCAAAAAATACCTGATAATATTTCCCAACCCTATCATGTTTTTTATTACCTAATATTGTTTTCATATCCCCTGTCACACCTAAGTTTTCTACATTCTGATTGGTTTATCAATAAATTTGTTAGGTTGAAATTGGTTATGGAAATATATGAACTATCAAAGGCATTCAAACACTTCTGGGAGTTACTTTTCCATTACATTACAAACCATAAAACATAGAGCCATACAGCACAGGAACAGGCCCACATCTCTGTGCAGACCATGATGCTATTTTAAACTAATCCCATTTGCCTATACATGTTCCAATACCATCTGTTCTGTGGTGATTGGAATGAGGTGGACCTTTTTTTCTAAATCTCCTGGTTATAGTTCCTTTTTTTCCCTTATTCCCCACACTACCGCCTAACAGTGATAGTGCTTATAATTTCCCCAGCACCCATGTTATGTGTGTGCACAAGTGTGAGACACAGTGAAAGACAACAGGTGTACGAATCTTTATTCATTTTCCACCACCAGGAAGAAAGGAAACACCCGAGTGGCCAGTTACAGCAGTGCCCTTCCCATCAAAGGGCAATGCTGTGTGATCAAAAAAGTGCAGAGGAGAGTAGGGATTTAATCAAAAAAGAGTTGGAGGGGGAAATAAAACACTCCAATCCCTGTGGTGCCCACCTCTCCCTGAACAGCTCAAGGGGGTTGGTAGACACCGTGTGCTCCTTCTCCAGGGACACCAGGGCTCGAATGTAAGATGGACCTTGTTGACTACAAGATCCTTGACTCGGGTTGTTAAGCTGGGCCAAACAGGAAAGCCTCAGCTGACCAGTATAAACAGGAGATTTTTAGAATCTCCTTAGTTGAGGGGACTGACTGTATTGGCTGGGCCACTATTAGTGTGTTATTTCTGCTGTTGGTTTCTGTTTGCTTTTGGAGGAAACCTGATTCCTGAACTGGCTGAATTATATAGTTAGTTTGTTATCTGGTATTCCTTTTTTTTAATGAGAATGGATATTTAAACTGCCTGACTTACAGTCAACGGGTTTCAGGTGTAACTCAGTTGTCATTAGGGAACTGTTGTTTCACTGGTTGGTTACAGACTCTGTTACTCTTTTCTCTTTTACTTTGAGAAAAGGACGATGCTGATTTTATGGTGGGGCTTAGCTCTTGCATACGTTTTCATTTTTGCTGTTTGGACTGAGCTCTTGTGAGAAAATGTTCCTTTCCAGATGAACTGTTCCTGTGAGTAGGTCTGGCACTTTTTTGGTGGACTAGGCCTCTGTAAAGACTGAACACTTGTGTGTGCTGGGAGGTGAGCATTTGCAGCATCCTGGCCTTTGGGAGTGGACCAAACCCTTGTGAGTTAACTGCACCTTTGAAATGTACTATACTCCTGAGAATGGGCCTGGTTCTCCATGGATGGGCCAAACCTCTATAGAGACTATGGTGTGCATTTGCTGCCGTCAGGAATGGACTCTGCCCTTGGTTTCCTCTCGCATTTCCCTCTCTCACCTTAAACCTATTTCTCCTAGTATTTGCCATTTCCACCCTATCCATGCCTCTTATAATTTTTTATATTTCTATCACATTGCTCTCTGCCTTCGATTCTCAAGCAAAAACAATCCACGTTTGTCCAACATCTCCTTCTCACTAATACACGTCAATCTAGGCAACACCCTGGCAAACCTCTTCAAGCCCTCCGCATCCTCCTTCCAGTGTGGGGACCAGAATTTCAAAACCTAATACTCCAAATGGGGCCTAATTATTATACAATTGCAAAATGACTTGCCAACTTTGTACTCCATCTGCCAACTGATGAAGGCAAGTGTGTATATGCCTTCTTTACACCTTATTCACTGTGTTACCACTTTTTCAGGGAGTTATGAATGTGGACCTCAAAATCCTTTTGTATATCAATGCTCCTAGGGTCCTCCAATAACTGTATACTTTCATATGGCATTGATCTTCCAAAAGGCATCACCTCACACTTGTCCAGATTAAACTTCATCAGCCATTTATCCGCCCAATTTTCCAACTGATCTATATCCTGCTTTATCGTTTGATAACCTACTTTACTACTCACAATTCCATCAATTTTAGTGCCACCTACAAACTTACTAATCAGACTACCCACATTTTCAACTAAGTCATTTATATACATCCCAAACACCAGAGGTACCAGTGCTGATCCTTGTGAAAGACTACAAGTCACAGACCTCAATTTAAAAAAAGAACATCCCTTCACAAATACCCTCTGCCTTCTATGCCCAAACCAATTTTGTATCCAGTTTGACAACTTCCCATGAAGCCCATGTGACTTATTCTTCTGAACCAGGCTACCATGAAGGATCTTGTCAAATACTGTAGAAATGTCCATGTAGATAATATCCACTGCCCTACCCTCATCGATCACCTTCGTCATCCTCCTCAAACCCTCCGGTAAGTTTGTGAAATGACTTCCCCACATAAAATGATGGTGACACCCAATACCACCACCTCAATTTTAACATGCCCCAGAACTACCAACAAACCATTCCCTAATCTTACCATCATCTATGTCCTTCTCCTTAGAGAATGCTAATGTGAAGTATTCATTAAGGACCTCAACCCCTCTGGCTCCATGCATAAATTCCCTCCTTTCGCTAGTTACCTACTTGCTTCTAATAAATATATAATGCCTTGAAATTCTTAATCATACATGCCAAGCCTATTTTGTGGTCCCTTCAAGCCTTCTTAATTTCTTCTTTTATTTCTTTCTGCATCCTTTATATTCTGCAAAGGCTTTATTTGATTCCAGTTTCCAAAACCTTCGCTTCCTCCTTCTTTTTGACTAAACTTGATATCTTTTCTCCTCCAGGGTTCCCAAATCTCGCCATCCTTATTTTTGATCCCCATAAGAACATACTGTTCCTGAACTCTGATCAACAGCTAGCCTTTAAAAGATTCTCACATGTCAGATGTGGATTTACCCTCAACTAACCATCTTCAATCCAATTTCTCCAGTTCCTGCCTAATACTGTTGTAATTAGTCTTCTCTCAATTTAGCACTTTCACCCGATCACGAGTATTATCATTCTCCATAACTATCTTACAACTTACTGAATTATAATTAATGTTCCCAAAATATCCCCACTGAAATATGATCACCTCGCTCATGGCCCAGTAAGAGATTTAGTTTGGCACCTCCTGCAGTTGGACCCCATGTCTTGTTCAAGAACCCTTCTGATTGCATCTAACAAATTCTGTCCCATCTAAGCCCTGACATCAAGGGAGTCCAAGTTGATGTTGGAATAGTTTGAATCATCCACTACAAAACTCTGTTGTTTTTACATCTTTCCCTGATCTGTTTACATATCAATTCCTCTATCTCCCACCAGTTATTGGGAGGCCTATGGTTTAACCCCACCATTGTGATTGTACCTTTTTATTCTTAACTCCTATCTGTATGACTTTGTTGGTGAGCTCTCCAAAATGTTCTCTTTCAGTACAGTTGTGGCATTTTCTTTAACCAGTAATGCAACACTCTCACCTTTTTGACATCCTTCTCTACCTAGCCTGAAACAGCTAAACCCTGGTTCTTTAGTTTTCTGCCCTTCTCTCAATCAAGTTTCTTGAATGGCTATCACTTCATAGTCCCATGTATCAATCCAGACTCTATGCTCATCTGCTTGATCTATCTGTTATACTCTTTGTATTAAAGTAAATATATTTCAGATAATACACTTAAATAGACTGCCAGTTCCACTGTGCTCATTAACCAGGCCCTGCCTGTTCTTCCTAATAGACTTTGTTGACTTAATGTTCTCCTTAGTCACTCCACATGTTGACCTGCGACACCGTTTCCCACTCCCTTGCCACACTAGTTTGAACCCTCCTGAGTGGCATTAACCTCTATCATATGCCTTTTGATAACATGTTGCCTTTCAGGTTGGACTTTAATGTATCAATTATTCCCTTTCAATTCTACAGATGCTTATGTGCCATAAAATTGTCACTTCTTTGGAGAAGTTGAATAATTTACAAGATTGTTTTCTGTCCACATATCCACTTAGGCAAGGTCTTATTACAGAATCTGTCCAATCAAAGGGATAACCAAATGCCTAATGAGATCAATTTGAATTGAAAAATTATCGTTAACATATTAATTAGTAGCAATAACAAATGTAGCATTTAATTTGATAAACCTTCACTTAGTTATGGATATTGCCATTTTAGTTTTGCTTCAACTCAATTTCATCTATGTCGTACAACTGAAATTTTAATATAAATCTGGAGTTGGATAACAGAATTCAACAATATGATACCCACCCCACATGTTTCTGTATAGTAGAGGAGTTGCATTGGGGTTTCTGCCTTTCTAGGAAAGAATACTATACAGGGGAGTTGGTTGGTCATTGTGAACCTTTCTGATGCAGGGAACAGTATTGTTGAAAGGCTGGGATGGAGAGCAGATAAAGAGTGACGCAGCAGGTCAAGCAGCATCCGAGGAGAAGGGAAGTCAGTGTTTCAGGTTGAAACCTTTCATCAGGAGCAAAGTGGGAGGAGAGATCAGCCTGAAGCCTGTGCTGTGATCTGGAGATCAGCTGATGACAAATGAAGTGGACCCATGAGGACAACCTGGACAGCATGGAGTCTGCAGCTATGAGAAGCTGAAGATATTGTGAATGGGAAGTTAATCTGGCTCATGTGGCTGGTGAATTAGGAGAAGGAAGCACACAGAGATCTTAGTTTCTCCCAATAAACTGAGTCCAATTTTAAGCTCATCCCCAATTTGTGAAGGTTAATGATAAGGGATGAGGTGCAGCTCAGCACTCCTGTTTAGTTGAAGACTCACTCACTAAATCTTTTAACAAACAAGTCTCCAACTTTGCTGAGTCAAGACAAGGAATTGAGCTCACCATGGTTTTGCTCTGATTCACACAGTGACAAGCATTGGTTGTTCATTGGGGGAAAAAGGATAATTTCTTCAAGATAAGCTTTTATGCTAATGTGCTTAGGTTTTATGTCACTGGAACAAGACTTACTGTGTAAGAACTTGAGTGCATTCTGTGTGTTTAAATCCTGCATTCTTTTGGAGTTAATGGCACATATTATATAAAAATATAGTCACTAATGTAATGTCAGAAAGATGCCAGCCATTTCAATCAAAATCCCAGAAATGGTTATAAAAGAAATTATCATTCATCGTCTTCTAACCAATTAGAAAGGGTGGATTGTACCATTTACATTCTTGGAAAAGCTAGGAAAGTTCCTCACAAAACATCATCAAATTTTCTTTGGATATGTGGAGAAATCTTCAAAAAAGTGTTGTCCAATCTTCTTCGGATAAAAACAATGATTCTGTGGAAACTGATGTAAACCTACATAAAGTGAAGTATAATCCCTTCCAAGCTAGGGTGACTAGAACCTCTTCCCTAACAGTGTTGTAAGTGTCGAGGTTAGAGTGGTGCTGGAAAAGCACAGCAGGTCAGGCAGCACTCTAGGAGCAGGAAAATCGACATTTCGGGCAAAAGCCCTTCATCTGGGGTGTCCAGGTGGATGGGGTATGTTGGAGGCGGGAGAAGGGGTCGTCAGAGGGTGGGCGAGAATCCTGGTTGAAGAAGTAGGCGCGGAGGCGAAAGCGGTGGAAGAATTGTTCGATGTCTCGCCACGTGTTGATTCTCGCCCACCCTCTGACTCCCAACCTACATTCGGGACACCCCCCACGCCCTCCACCTCCTCCATGATTTTCGCTTCCCCGATCCCCAACACCTTATCTTCACCATGGACATCCAGTCCCTATACACCTCCATCCCCCCTCACGAAGGCTTCAAATCCCTCCGCTTCTTCCTTTCCCGCTGTACCAACCAGTACCCTTCCACTGACACCCTCCTTCAACTGACTGAACTGGTCCTCACTCTGAACCACTTCTCTTTCCAATCCTCCCACTTCCTCCAAACCAAAGGAGTAGCCATGGGCACCCGCATGGGCCCCAGCTATGCCTGTCTCGTCGTCAGATATGTGGAACAGTCCATCTTCCGCAGCTACACTGGCATCACCCCCCACCTTTTCCTCCGCTACATTGATGACTGTATTGGCGCAACCTCGTGCTCCCACGAGGAGGTTGAACAGTTCATCCACTTTACTAACACCTTCCACCCCAACCTCAAATTTACCTGGACCATCTCAGACTCCTCCCTCCCCTTCCTAGACCCCTCCATTTCTATCTCGGGCGACCGAATCAACACGGACATTTACTATAAACCGACTGACTCCCACAGCTACCTAGACTACACCTCCTCCCACCCTGCCCCCTGTAAAAATACCATCCCATATTCCTAATTCCTTCATCTCCGCCGCATCTGCTCCCAGGAGGACTAATTCAAATACCGAACAACCAAGATGGCCTCCTTCTTCAAAGACCGCAATTTTCCCCCCAGACATGGTTGACGATGCTCTCCACCGCATCTCCTCCACTTCCTGCTCCTCCACCCTTTAGCCCCGCACCTCCAATCACCACCAGGACAGAACCCCACTGGTCTTCACCTACCACCCCACCAACCTCCAGATACATCGTATCATCCTTCGTCATTTCCGCCACCTCCAGACACACCCCACCAACCCCTATCAACGTTCCGAAAAGACCACTCCCTCCGTGACTCTCTCGTCAGGTCCACACCCCTACCAACCCAACCTCCACTCCAGGCACCTTCCCCTGCAACTGCAAGAAATACAAAACTTGCGCCCACACCTTCCCCCCCCCCCCCCCCCCCCCCCACCCCACTTCCCTCCAAGGCCCCAAGGGATCCTTCCATATCCACCACAAATTCACCTGTACCTCCACACACATCATTTACTGCATCCACTGCACCCGATGTGACCTCCTCTATATTGAGGAGACAGGCCACCTACTTGCAGAACGTTTCAGAGAACACCTCTGGGACACCCGCACCAACCAACCCAACCACCCCATGGCTCAACACTTCAACTCCCCCTCCCACTCCACCAAAGACATGCAGGTCCTTGGACTCCTCCATCGCCAGACCATAGCAACACGACGGTTGGAGGAAGAGCGCCTCATCTTCCGTCTAGGAACCCTCCAACCACAAGGGATGAACTCCGATTTCTCCAGTTTCCTCATTTCCCCTCCCCCCACCTTGTCTCAGTCAAATCCCTCGAACTCAGCACTGCCTTCCTAACCTGCAATCTTCTCCCTGACCTCTCCGCCCCCACCCCACGACCGGCCTATCACCCTCACCTTGACATCCTTCCACCTATCGCATTTCCAATGCCCCTCCCCCAAGTCCCTCCTCCCTACCTTTTATCTTAGCCTGCTTGGCACACTTTCCTCATTCCTGAAGAAGGGCTCATGCCTGAAACATCGATTCTCCTGCTCCTTGGATGCTGCCTGACCTGCTGCGCTTTTCCAGCAACACATTTTCAGCTCTGATCTCCAGCATCTGCAGTCCTCACTTTCTCCTTGAAATGTCTTCAACCTGGACTGGAATGTCTTGCAGCCACTGCAGAAGACCAAATTGGATACATACGTGTCAACTGTACAAGGATCTGTTCCAATTCTGCAAGATATAATTGGCTCCATAATTACTCTATTATTGTTGTTAAATACTGCTTCAAAAGACTTTTAATTGGGTGTGGTTCCCCTAGACTCTGGATCTTGATTTCAATGGACCTAAGTGTACAATATGAGACAATTTTATAAATTGTCAGGAATCACAGTAATAGCTTTTTTTGACTTTCAATATCATTGACGAATAATCCTGGTGTATCTGATTATGTTATATTGTAAGGTCAGCAATCTCCATTTGACCAAGAAATAATGAGTGATTTACATATCATTTGCTGCATCTTATCTAATTTGCTGATTTCTACTTTGTTCTGGTGGTGATTTTTGTGATTGGCTTTTAAAAGATGCTTTCATGTGCTGAATGTAGCCAACCCTGCTATAATGAAGGCATTGAATAACACTATTGGACGATCTTGTTGCCTGCAATACTTGTTCCTGCATCAAAATGCGAGCACTTCAAAACAGTGGTTCCTGTCTTTTCTTAACCTTTTTGAAGGTTTCTTGTTGGATGAGACAGCAATCTGTGGGCTTAGCTCAGTAAGGCCTGGGAACAATCCTTGGTCTTGTGTCAGATTACTTCCCCGAAACTCCCCAGCATCCTACTTTGTGCCTGGCCCGCCTTGTAGGCTGTCCCGCCTGTTCAAAGATCACTCCTTGCTCTGACTGCAATAAATCAAGGAGTATACTGTTGAGAGTTTGAAAGCACTTACCTCTCAATATTACAGCTTTACATGAATTAGCAACACTGTCTAAATGTTTGATGGAGTCCACTGAGACAGCTGGATTCCTGAATCGCTGGCTGGATTGAAGGTGCTTGGAAAGGGAAGGAGCTGCTGAATGGTGCCGACGTTTCTGGGTATACCTCTCTCTACCTTGTTTTAGGTAATTCTTCAACTACATCGTATCAGCTCAGGTAAGCTACAGAGCTACTAATTTGGGGAAATCTACTGAGTATCCTTCTGCCTTGTAGTTCAAGTTGTTTTGTGGTTGCTCAATTTTACCTTCTCAGAAAAAATAAACACCATAATTCTTTATCCAATGTCTCCATTCCTGCCACCACGTTTGATCACTATCTCATGTGGGTCATTCCTGTATCAATAGAAACTCAGGCCAAAAAGTTCCTATTAACTGTAAATCTATTATACTGTACATTACAGTAAGGCTACAGTGCCATTGGCTCCGAGCTGAACAGGGTCTTACTTCGATTCTTCTGAAGCAGTCACTGAGGGTTCAGGATGACTTCCTTCCATCCTGATGTTGAGGGTTTTGTGGTAACTAATAAGTCCAATGACTGATCTGCAAACTCTGCCAGGGGTGAGGTAGGTGACATTTGCTGATTTAAGATGATGCGATGCTTGATTTTTGTACACTCCTTCCAGTGTTTGTACTTACTTCATTCTCCATATATGCCTGTTAAAGAGGCTTGAAACATTTAGCTCCTTTGTGGATGCTTGATTCCCATGAATGGATGGGGAATACAGGTTTTACAGGATCCAACTTACTAGAACACCATCGCATGACCACTATGGTCACATTGATATCAGTTGCTTACTGCAGAGGTAATTATCATAGTTATAAACCATAGCACTATAAACACCAGGCTCATGAAATGCCCAATGCATCCAAAGAAACACTCCCACCCTCCCCTGAGCATTTTAAAATCAAGTTTGACACACAGATTGACTAATGTAAGAAAAGCAGTGGAGTATTCCTGATATCTGGACCACTGGTGTACATCTATTAATATAGGAAACAAATGATCTGTTCAATTTTTTATTAGTTTTTCAATGGGGTTTTGATTTACACAAAGTAGCTATTATGCTTCCAACCTCAAAGCAGTGGAAATTCTTCAAACACATTGATGGAAGTCTTTTTAAGCCCGTCTGTTGGTTTGTTAATTGATAAAGTAAGGAAGCCCATACATATTTCAGGAGTATATTTATTAGTGTAGTTGAATATACCCAGAAAACTTACTTGAAGAATTTTTGGTGCTTCAATGATGAGATGCAGTGGAGTATTATAGTCCCAAAATATGTCTTTAAATATTGGGTAAGTGAAGGGGGTCAATAACCTATTATATAGTTTGCCTGGCATAAATGTTTGATAGTGAAAAATCAATGGGAAGATATTCACACTTGGAGATAATGTTTGCAGCCTCCAAGTACCCTACCATACACCCTGAATCTCCTAAAGTCCCAGAGGTGATAAAGTATCAGATTATAACCAGTAGTGCTGTAAATTATACATTATTTCTCAGCATTTCTATTTAGGTACAAAACTAATGAAGGAGCCATTTTTGAGGTAGCCAACAGGCTTCTCTGTAAACATGTGAATATCAAAGTAGTTTGCAATTTTGTCTCCAGCCATCTGATAGGTTGACAGCAAATGATGTAGCGGTTGGGACTGCACATTTAACAGAAAAAAACTGCTAACTGTATTATTCACCACACAGATTGCAGGTGCAGTCTTGCACTAAGATTGAAGCCTGAAATGAAGAATAGTTGAAAGAGGTTGGAAAACTTATAATTTTGGAGACAGAGGAAACAATCTAGTGTAAACCTCACGGTGGCAGTGGGCGGCACGGTGGCACAGTGGTTAGCACTGCTGCCTCACAGCGCCAGAGACCCGGGTTCAATTCCCGCCTCAGGCGACTGACTGTGTGGAGTTTGCACGTTCTCCCCGTGTCTGCGTGGGTTTCCTCCGGGTGCTCCGGTTTCCTCCCACACTCCAAAGATGTGCAGGTCAGGTGAATTGGCCACGCTAAATTGCCCGTAGTGTTAGGTAAGGGGTTGATGTAGATGTAGGGGTATGGGTGGGTACGCTTCGGCGGGGCGGTGTGGACTTGTTGGGCCGAAGGGCCTGTTTCCACACTGTAAGTAATCTAATCTAATCTAATCTAATCAAAAGATCATTCAGGAATTAGAGATCAAGCAGCTGAGAAAGTAAAAAGGAATCAATCCATTGGAAGTTGGGAGTAAATGTTTCTGATGAGAATAGTAATTTGACAGACAGATGTATGATAAGTGTTATGGTCAACTGAGGGAGGCAAATTGAATTCCTTCTATTTTTTGCCTGTCTGCAAGCAGTGTTTAATCTTTAAATGATCTGCAGCAAATTCTCTATCATTTGAAAGAAGTTTGCATTCTCCATAAATTCCAACCTGGGGATGATTATCACACAAGTACAAGAAAGAGAGAAAAAAGAAAACAATGCAGTAGGTTACAATTATGAATAGCATAAAGAAATTACACATACGGACATTATTTAACATGGTTTCTACCTAAGTCCAGAAAGTTAGGTTCCGTTCTGAAGTGGGGACAATTAACTGACACTTCAGAATTTCTTATGACATGAATAAAGCCTGGAGTAGTTTCCTGTAGAGTGCCCTGCAATTAGACACAGTATTAATAAAAGGTTGGATGTTAGCAGTAAACCTAGATTTTTACCAGACTGATGCAATGGGTTCAGTGATGAAAGTTAACTTCTCCAGAGACCAAGGAGTTTGGTTATGTCAGGCCAATTAAGGAATCTGTTTCAATTTAAAAAGTGACTTCTATCCCTTTGGTCAGGAGTTCAGTATTTACTCCAGGAGATAAATGAGATTATTAGCACGTCCACAAGTAAATGAGGTTAAGCTTCTATGTCCCTGGTCAAAACCCATTGTTCATTGTAGGAGATTAATAGTGAGCCACTAGAGGCCTGACCACACAACAATTTACAACAACTTTCCTTTTCTCAGTGTTTGCTGGAGACATGAAAAGTCTATCATTCTTCCATTCCACAAATGGAAGATGTATGAAATTTTAGGCAGGTGACGGTTTAGGCTTTGTCCTGGTAACTGGTGATTGAATGTTTCCAGAAATTGTAGTCAACTTGCATCATGTGATCAGTGGTTTAGTCCACAGTTTTAAGATTTAAAGTAGGAAGTATAGCTTTAGATATATTAGAATGCAAGAACAGGAGGAGGCCATTCAACCCCTCAGGCCAGTTCCACCATTCAATGAGATCATGGTTGATCTGTGGAACAACTCCACATATATCGGATGTAGGGAAATAGATGGTGACATAGAATCATGGAGTCATAGAGATGTACAGCATGGAAACAGACCCTTCGGTCCAACCCGTCCATGCTGACCAGATATCCCAACCCAATCCAGTCCCACCTGCCAGCACCCAGCCCATATCCCTCCTAACCCTTCCTATTCATATACCCATCCAAATGCCTCTTAAATGTTGCAATTGTACCATCCTCCACCACTTCCTCTGGCAGCGTATTCCATACACGTACCACCCTCTGTGTGAAAACGTTGCCCCTTAGGTCTCTTTTATATCTTTCCCCTCTCACCCTAAACCTATGCCCTCTAGTTCTGGACTCCCCGACCTCAGGGAAAAGACTTTTTTGTCTATTTACCCTATCCATGCCCCGCTATAAGATCACCCCTCTGTGTACCCTAGAACTTTATGGGAAGCTAGGGAAGTGATTGGGCCTCTTACTGAGATATTTTAACCATTGATAGTCACAGATGAGGTGCTGGAAGACTGGAGGTTGGCTAACATGGTGTCACTGTTTACGAAGGGTGGTAAGGACAAGCCAGGGAACTATAGACCAGTGAGCCTGACCTCAGTAGTGGGCAAGTTGTTGGAGGGAATCCTGAGGGACAGGATGTACATGCATTTGGAAAGGCAAAAACTGATTAGGGATAGTCAACTTGGCTTTATGCATGGGAAATTATGTCTCATAAACTTGATTGAGTTTTTTGAAGAAGTAACAAGGAGGATTGATGAGGGCAGAGCAGTAAATGTGATCTATATGGACTTCAGTAAGGCATTCAACAAGGTTCCCCATGGGAGACTGATTAGCAAGGTTAGATCTCATGGAATATAGGGAGAACTTGCCATTTGGATACAGAACTAGCTCAAAGGTAGAAGACAGAGGGTGGTGGTGGAGGGTTGTTTTTCAGACTGGAGGCCTGTGACCAGTGGAGTGTCACAAGGATCGGTGCTGGGTCCATTACTTTTAATCATTTATATAAATGATTTGGATGTGAGCATAAGAGGTATAGTTACTAAGTTTGCAGATGACACCAAATTTGGGGGATAACAAAGAAGTTTACCTCTGATTACAATGGGATCTTGATCAGACAGGCCAATGGGCTCAGAAGTGGCAGATGGAGTTTAATTTGGATAAATGTGAGGTGCTGCATTTTGGGAAAGCAAATCTTAGCAGGATTTATACACCTTAATGGTAAGATCCTAGGGAGTGTTGCTGAACAAAGAGACCTTGGAGTGCAGGTTCATAGCTCCTTGAAAGTGGAGTCGCAAGTAGATAGAATAGTGAACAAGGCATTTGGTATGCTTTCCTTTATTGGTCAGAGTATTGAGTACAGGAGGTCTTGTTGTGGCTATACAGGACACTGGTAAGGCCACTGTTGGAATATTGCATGCAATTCTGGTCTCCTTCCTATCGGAAGGATGTTGTGAATCTTGAAAGGGTTCAGAAAAGATTTACAAGGATGTTGCGAGGGTTGGAGGATTTGAGCTATAGGGAGAGGTTGATTAGGCTAGGGCTGTTTTCTCTGGAGCATCGGAGGCTGAGGGGTGACCTTAGAGGTTTATAAAATTATGAGGGGTATGGATAGGATAAATAGACAGTCTTTTCCCTGGCGTGGGGGAGTCCAGAACTTGAGGCCATAGGTTAAGGGTGGGAGGGGAAATATATAAAAGAGACCTAAGGGGCAACTGTTTCACTCAGAGGGTGGTACATGTTTGGAATGAGCTGCCAGAGGAAGTGGTGGAGGCTGATACAATTGCAACATTTAAAAAGCATCTGGATGGGTATATGAATAAGAAGGGTTTGAAGGGATATGGGCCAGGTGCTGGCAGGTGGGACTAGATTGGGTTGGGATATCTGGTCAGCATGGATGAGTTGGACCGAAGGGTCTGTTTCTAGGCTGTACATTTCTGACTCTATATCCCTTCATACTTTTGCTTGGCCCATATCCCTTCATACCTTTGCTTAACAAACTTTTAAATCTGATATAGGTAAATTTAACAACTGATCCTGCATGCACTGCTGCTGTGGAAGAGATTTCTAAACATCTATCATCCTTTGTGTATCGATGTACTTCTGAACATCTTTCTTGAATTGTCTGGCCCTAATTCTTAAACTATGATCCTTAGTTCTGGATACAGTTTAGAGTCTCTCTTCCTGTTTGTGGACACAGTTAAGAAGGAACTATTTATTTCTATAGTTTAAAGTACAAATTGTGTGATTATATTACAGCTTTAAGAGGTGTATTTTGACCTGGTTATTTTATGAAGAAAGGTTGAGACAGTGATGTTGAAATGTCTGCTCAAAGCCATTGAAGTAAATAGTTTGTGATTCCTTGGGTTTTTTTAAAGTTGGAATCATAGAAGCAGCACGAATGGGTTGGGTCAAGCTCCCACAGATCCAGAATTTTCAGTTTTGGCTTTCTGCAGCTGCTGGGGTTTTGAAGCTGGATATGGAAGCTCTTATTCTTCCCTATGTTATGGCTAAATGCTAGGGTTTTCTTCCTACTGCTACAATTGCATGCAAGACTATCTTACACACTTGGCAAAGGCAAATACAGTATTTATGGGATGTTACTATATTGGAATGATTAATTAGTTAATATACATATTATTTTGTTAGGCATTTTGATAAAATTACAGTTAAGCTGATTCTTTTCTTTTCTTTTTTATTTCGTCCGTATTTTAATTGTTGTGTAAAAACAATGTGTGTTTTGCTTAAAGTTGATAGTTTGACCAATCAAATGGCATCTGGAATGCACTTAACCTTTTCTTACTTTAAAGGTAATGGTCTAGATTATCTTAATTTTTTTTGAGGTGATTTGGTC
Organism: Chiloscyllium punctatum; assembly: GCF_047496795.1. Lineage (NCBI taxonomy): Eukaryota > Metazoa > Chordata > Chondrichthyes > Orectolobiformes > Hemiscylliidae > Chiloscyllium > Chiloscyllium punctatum. The sequence continues at coordinate 6,609,398 of NC_092739.1, forward strand.
TGGTCCACAGCAGTTGCCCAGAAAGAAAACTATGCCTAGTCAGTCAATAACGTGTTTAGTCATTTGATGCAATAAAACTGAATGAAATCTTAAAGTCTCACATTCAGCTGTCAACTGGAAGTGCAAATTTCTCAAGTTTTTGATCTGAAGGAAATTTGTAAGATATATTACATCCCATCAATGAATGGAATCTCCTCCTGTTAAAGTGAATTAAGTAGGCAAATGCTCACTGGTATCAATAAGCAAAAACATGGAGTTAGTTCTCCTACAATGGCAGAGAAAAGTTTTCCTATTCCTGCTTTTATTTTGCTTATTAACAACTTGAGAATAGTTCATACTGGACAGCTGGAGTACCCATCTGAATTAGTCTAAAAGGTAACTTTAATTTGCAAATTAGATACCTCCATTATAAATTTGGATTAGTATTTGGTAGAGCACTCACTGCAATTTTGCACATTATCATCTACTGGTTCAGGCAAAAGGAGCCTGGTGAGTACATTTTAAAAAAAACTTGTTTATGGATGTGCACATTGCTGGCAAGCCGATTATACTGACTCTCCTTAATTGCTCTTGATCAGGTAATGGTGTCGCCTCGAGCTATTGATGTCTATTTGGTGTTAGTATTTTAACAATACTTTTCTGGGCACCACAAGAATGGTTTAATCCACTGCCACACTAAGGAAAAAAAAGAGCTAACTTTCTAGAACACTGAAAAAAGGAACCTACCCTTAAGTCTACTTCCTTTTGCCTCCGATGGTGACTCATGTTGGTATTATGTTAATGAATCCTGGCACTTAAAATGGACTTGTCATAACTATAAGCCATGTAGCTAGCATACTTTGAATAGTTAAGAGCTATCCCAAAAGCTTTGGTAGATAGGATTCGCATAAATATCTGTAATATAATAAAGGTAGCCATGTTGTATATTAAATGGGCTAGTCAGGCTGCTGGTGCATGAAATGCTGAAATCAATTAAGTCCATAATTTTAGCATGAAGGACATTCAGAACCTGCATATGTGGCCTCCGTAATAGGTGCCTCAGTTAATGAAAGCCCTTAAGTGATATGGACGTGCATTTCCTTTCTGCTTAGGTGATGGAAGGTTGGTTACTTGAATTGTAGGAAAGATTTCAACTCCCAAGGCACTTATCAGGTGAGGCTGCTATTTATCCTGAGGGAGAGATCTGCAGTTTGTGTCAAAGCCGCCTTATGCAGCAGAGAAAAGTGAGATAGATGTTACAGAGGAGCTAGAAGCCAACACACATGCTAATGTTGCTCCTTATTTCATCAATGCCAATCTTGATTTAAATCTATAGGCTGTGAAGGACAGGGGAGAGATATCCTCTTCCTGACAGGTGATGGGTGACAGGAGAAGGCGACCCATGGCTGAAGTTTGCAGGCGTATATTTAATTTGAAAACAAACCTAGATCCTGTTTTCCACCTCTTTGGTGAAAATTCAGCACAGTCTTTTGCCCATGAGCCACTGTAAAAGCTTATTCAGAATTTTTATTTCAGTAATAGCCCATATAGTATAAACTGCATTAGCTCTGAATCTATTACAACTTTACTCTTTTTGTAAGAAGTTCCACACTCCTAGCCAAGCTTACTTACTTTTACTGTTTGTACCTCTAAGCACATTAAAGTTGGAGAGTGACCTTCCATCAAGGATATTTTCTTCAATAAAATTTACCTTGAATTTTCTACAATTTAAAACTAAGTCCTAAAATATATTCGTTGTCTTCTTCATCCTATCCAAAGTTTTCAAACACATATGAATGTAGGTAGATCCAAATGAAACATAATATCCTATATATAGCAGCGCCAGGTTTGCAAAACTTATTTTGACTTGTAATCAAAAGCCCTTGAGATCCATTCTTATGTTTAATTAGTTTTGTTGATAATAGATACATATCGACAAATGTAAATGAATCATTCAGAATCATGCTCAAATTGTCTATCCTGTTTTAGACATTTTTGCCTTTTGGGGAAGGGAGCAGTAGGCATGAGTGTCACTTTCATTAAATTGTGCAGATCTGGTGTGTTGATCCCACAGGGATGATCCTTCAGTGAACACCTAGGACAACTGAACAGGTCGTAATATGTGTAAGTATAAATAGGTAGATCACGCACACACTGCATGATGTATTTGAGACTTGCTTGGAGTGGAGTCAATGTATTGTCAAATGTAAGTAGTCATAAGTCTCCTGGCTATGAGCATAAACAAGAAGACACAAGAACGTAAACAGGAGCAGGTGTAGACCATTCAACCTCTGACATATGTTTCATTATTTAATAAAATCATTGCTTAACTCTTGCATGAGGTGGAAGACAGCAATTGAAAAAATTTGATTTAGGTATATCCACACCCACACTTATCTTACTGCTAGGGATGGCTGGGACATTCTCATTATATGAAATATTTTTGAAAGATCAGTAAAATCATCTACTGAAATTGAAATAAAACCTTGCTTATGAAATGCTTTGGTAAGTACATCAAAGGTGAGGCTGTAATGCAATGACTTATCTGAGAATAGTCATTAGTGTGATGAGTTGTGCACAAATTGTGCGGAATGTTCCAAAAACGGCAAATATATAAATAACCCAATAAATGTTTTGTTTGTTAGATAGAAGTTGGGACAGTATTTTTTACATGGAATACAATATACATTACTATAATCTGTCTTGCAGTGAGGTCTTTTTAAAAATAACATCTAAAAGACTATACCCCTCCCTCAGAACAGGACTGAATTATTAAATACTCAACTTTGAAATTGGGCTCGATCCTTCTTAATCAGATAAGAGGTAGTAACACTAATTGATTAATTTTTTGACTAAGAAAGATGAAAGAAAGGATGCCTTTCATGATCTTAGAATGGCCTGAAGAAATTTAATTAATCATCATTATACACACTCCTTCTGATAGCAGGTCCATGTCACAGTCTTTTTTTCCATATCTTTCTGTTCTGTGCCAGACTTTTAAACTTTCCAATAATTTACGTCCGTTTCAAGCTACCCAGCTTTGGCTTTCTCCATAATATCCCCATTCTTCTGTTTCATTTTAAATTGTGTCCAATCTCTATATCTTTTGCTAATTACATTTACCAATTTTTTTTCCCGTGGTTCATGTTACTCAACAGTTCATTCTAATGATACTTTTGAAAGTATGTAATGGTTACAGCATTGGAGAAAACAGCCACGTTCCTCTTCAAAATGATGCCCCTACGTCCACCTTGGGGAGCGGGGGGAGGTTTAAAGGTGACCCCTCTAATGCATTACACACTTAGTACCGTTTGTTGACTGCCACGGTTCTTGCTGACTCACATGGGCTGATATCTATCAGCTGCCTCAAATTTGTGTACAAATACCTCTGCAGCCTCACCTGTTTTAAACCCACAACCTCTGATGATCGGACCACATTTGAAATATTACCCCTTCCATTTACATTTGCAAACTGTATTTTTTTTTATTTTCAGATTTCCAACAGTACCAGCAATAGTCAGTTAAACGATCACGCTTTCGAATGACAAACTGGGGAAAAATTAACTCCTAAAGTTCATGCGACGTGAAAGCATCCAACTTGGGTAAATCTACCCAAGCAGCAGATGGCGCTGCCTTGGACATGCAAAAAAATCTGAAGGGCACTTGCTATCCCCCGAGCATCCTTCCTCCCTCTTGTTTGTCTCTCGTCCAACACTCCTCTCACATTCCTTCTGCGCTCTTGCACACTCCCATCCCCAGACAACCCCAGCGCCCACTTCCGCCTCTACCTGCGCCGCGCTGTCACACCTGGGCCGCGCGCGGGCCGCTACCTGCCCGCGCGCACATGCGCACTGGGCGCCCCTCCCGTTCGCCGCGCGTCGCGCGCTGTCGGAAGCTCGAGCTCGTCGCTTGACGCTGTCATGGCGGCGCGAGGGGAACGAGGAAAACGATCCAGCCGTTAGTGCGCGAGACCTCTGGCCGTTTTTTAAACCCCCCCCCCTCCCCCCGCCCAAAATCCGAACTCGATACGGCGCGAGCTGCGAATTTGCCAGAGGTGGAGTGGAGTGGAGTGAGGAAGGAGGGGGACAGCTCGAGGCTCGCGAGTGGCAGCGTCTGACACCAGCTCGAGCAGGTTCTGTGTCGAGCCGCCCCGAGCCCGAGCCCGAGCCTGTGCCTGGATTCCAACTGAAGTTGTCTGCCGGCGGGTTGTTTTTGCTTTTGCATATTCTCCCCCCCCCCCCCCTTTTTAGGTCCCCGGGGTGGATCGCTATGTCGAGCGAGGGTGAACGTCCGCAGCCCGCGGACTCCGAGGGAGGCCAAACTGCCACGGCACCAGGGGAGCAAGCGGCGGACAAGGGTCATGTCTCTCAGCCGTCCGGCACCAGAACCTCACCGGACGGCGATGCGGCTATCTCCCTGGGCCTCAACCCGCCCGTACCGATTCGTGGGATCCGAATGAAATTCGCCGTGCTGTCAAGTCTCATGCAAGCCGGTGAAGTGACCAATCGCGACATGGTGGAGACCATATTTAACCTGGTAAGAGAGCGGCCCCCCCCCCCGGGTAACTGCCAATTCCTCATTCTCACCCACTCCACCACACCTGAGTTACTGATAAGCAGGGACAGTGCTCTCTCACACTCTCCCTCTTTTTTTTTAGGTCCCGAATTTCAAACTTTAATTTCTAAAGTGTTTTGATTTTTGCTTAATCGCCTTTTAGTACTTTAAAATCATTCGAGGTTGTAAGTTTTGACGCTGACACAGCCTAGCCTGCTTGTTGCACGGTGCACTGGTGCGAGGAAACTTGCTGCATTTCTGGTTTTGATTGCGTTTCAACGAGTTGCATTTTTGCATGTGGTGGAGAACCTTCCATAAGGTTCTGCTGCGGCCTAAGATATGAACACCTGATGGCTGGTTGTGAGAATGGCAGACGCGGAAGTGAAATTACAAATTCGACCACGATGTATTGGACTTCAGTACAATGTGTGGTATCAGGTAACATTTGGGAGGGCACTGGGAAAACGCCTTGTCACTGATTAGTTTCCTATTCAAATTGGACCCATCAGCGCTACCCTTTGTATCGACTTAATGTTCAGTATTGTACTTAACTTTACATGCATGGCATTGTACAATATTGCAATTTCGTAATAAGTTGTGCAACATAGTTGCGTGTTTCAATCAGAAGTTATTTTCTCGAATGGTAATTTTGATCTCCTGTGTTGGTAAGAGTCAGTTTTGTACCACGATTAGAGTCAAAAAGTGTGGTGCTGGAAAGGCGCAACAGGAGAGTGGATGTTTCGAGTGTAAGCTCTTCATTAGGGGTGGGAGGGGGAGTTGGGAGAAATGAGAGTGGGAGGGGTGGGACTGGGGTAAGGTAGCTAGGAAGACAGTTGGTAGACGAAAGTGGGGGATGATGATGGTGAAAGGTAGGAGTGGAGGGTAGAGTGAATAGGTGGGAAGGAAGATGGACAAGTAGGACAGTTCAAGAGTAGTTGGAGGGTTGGATCTAGGATAAGGTGGGGGAAGAGGAGATGAGGAAACTGGTGAAATCGACATTGTACCATGACTGCCCCTCAAAGTAAGATTTAATTTTTTGGTCAAGTAATTCAGAGTTGGGTGCCGTGAAAACAAAATTCTAGTTAAGGTCTTGCACGTTTTAAAGAAAGTGAGTATACTAATGCAGAAGGTCATAGGTTTCTATTTTGTTCAGGAATGTTCATTGAGCAAAATAGAACTGGAGTGTTTTCATTATGCTGTTTACTAGACTAATTCTAGGAAAATTACAAAACTGAAGTATTGTATATGTAACCTTAATGGGAAATTAATCGCATGTTAACTTTCTTGTTTAATGTTACTATTAAACGGTTCACAGTCTTAAATTTTGCAACAAGATGTAAAATGATTAGGGATAATTCAATAGCATTAACTGTTGCTTGTGACATATACGACAACTTAGAAAATTACATTAATCATTCACCAGAAACACAACTGAACTCACCACATAAACACTGGCTACAAGAGCAGGTCAGAAGCGAGGAATACTGTGGCGAGTAATTCACATCCTGACTTCTTAAAGCCTGTCCACTATCTACAAGTCAGGAGTGTAATTGAATGCTCCTCACTTGCTTGGCTGAGTGCAGCCCCAACAAAACTAAAGCTTGACACCATAAAGGACAAAACCGCCCGCTTGATTGGCACAAAACCCACAAGCATCCACTCTCTCCTCCACCGATGCTCAGTAGCAGCAGTGTGTACTATCTATAAGATGTACTGCAGAAATTCACCAAAAATCCTTAGATAGCGCCTTCCAAACCAAAGACCACTTCCATCTGGATAGTCAAGGGCAGCAGATATAAGGGGACACACCACCTTCAAGTTCCCCTCCAAGCCACTCAGCATACTGACTTGGAAATATATTGCAGTTCCTTCATTGTCACTGCGTCAAATCCTGGAATTCTCTCCCTAATGGCATTGTGGGTCAACCCATAGCATGTGGACTGCTGCTCACCACCACGTTCTCGAGGGCAACTAGGCACAGGCAATAAAATGCTGGCCCATCCAGTGACGCCCACATCCCACAAATGAATAAAAAGGAAGTGCATAAAATAGTATCGGATTGCTGCAAATAGCAATATGATAGCAATGTCTCAGTTAAGTGTCTTATGTGAACCCCAGTGTTGTAGAATTTGTGACTTAAAACAGATAATGGTGGATAAATCCCCAGGACCTGATCAGGTATCCCCTAGAATTTTGTGGCAAGCTAGTTGTTGGGCTCCTTGCTGAAATACTTGCATCACTGATAGCCACAGGTGAGGTGCCGGAAGACCTATGTGATTGAGTTTTTTGAAGAAAAAAGATTCTAGGTAATCCAAGATGGAGGACGGGCAAAATTTCTGATTCCAACAGGCTGTTCCTTTTTTTTTTGAGGTATTTTAGGTGTTGGAGGTGATTTCCTCGAATTTCAGGGGCAGCAATTATTTTTTTACATCCTGTTGCATTGTTTTGGAACTTTGGAGGAAAAAAAAGGTAAAACAACCCTTTTAAAAGGGAGAGGAACAGACAAAGGAAGCACATAGTGAGGGGGAGAGAGAGGGAGAAAGCGACCCAAACTGCGAATTGACAAGATGATCAGAGGATTAGACAGGGTAGACAGTGAAAGTCTTTTTCCTAGGATGTTGGAGTGCCAGCTTGTACAAGGGGGCGAACTACAAATTAAGGGGTGATCGATTTAAGACAGATGTCAGAGGCAGGTTCTTTACTTGAGAGTGGTAAGGGCATGGAATGCCCAACCTGCTGATGTCGTCAACACAGCCACAATAGGGAGATTAAAACAATCCTTGGATAAGCACATGGATGATGACTGGATAGTGTAGGGGGATGAAATGAGAATAGTTCACAGGTCGGTGCAACATCGAGGGCCAAAGGGCCTGTTCTGCACTGTATTGTTCTATGTTCTATATAGCAGTGAACCTGCACAGTTACTGCCTTTGCTGTGTGAATGTATTGCTAGCCATTGGAGTGCGTCTGGGAAAATTAACAGACAGTGAAATTCAAAACTAATCTTGGAGGAACCTGTTTGGGAGAGGTTGCAGCACAGAAACAGATAAGTGAATATTTTAAGTGTGGCCTTGCAGTAAGTCTGCAGTAGTAAGTAGAATGGGTACATTCTTGATTTATATGTTGTGTTGAGATATGTCTCTTGATTAAACTTAAAAATATAAGCCATAAGTATTAATTTAACCTGGAGCAGTGTTGTAAAGGAATAATTTGGAGCTATTTTCTTGGTCTGTAGATTGGAAGAAGCAGAAATGGTCTTTAGTAGAATGATACGCTCTTCTTGTGGGATGTGGGAGTTTAGGGAGAGTTTTGGTGTTACCGAGGATTATATCTGCAATAAATGCTGTTGGTTGCCCATCCTATCAGATTGATTGGATCAGTGCAGAGACAGTTGGGATAGTGAGGAATTTACAAGAACAAAGGGATGTGATGGATGGTAGTTATAGGAAGGGAGAAAAGTTTAGGGTGTAGGTTTGATATCCAGACGTTTTATTACCTGGCTAGGTAACATCATCAGTGGTGACCTCCAAGTGAAGCGAAGCTGTTGTCTCCTGCTTTCTATTTATATCTTTCTCCTGGATGGGGTTCCTGGGGTTTGTGGTGATGTCATTTCCTGTTTGTTTTCTGAGGGATTGAGAGATGGCATCCAGATCTATGCGTTTGTTTATGGCATTGTGGTTGGAGTGCCAGGCCTCTAGGAATTCTCTGGCATGTCTTTGCTTAGCCTGTCCCAGGATAGATGTGTTGTTCCAGTTGAAATGGTGTTTTTTTTTTCATCCGTGTGTAGGGCTATGAGGGAGAGAGGGTCGTGTCTTTTTGTAGCTAGCTGGTGTTCGTGTATTTTGGTGGCTACTAGGATCCCGAGGAGTAGCACACAAACCCACCAACACTCCCAAACAAAATCTAACAAATTTAAAAGACCCAGTACAACCCATGGACAAAACCAATGTCATCTAAAAATTCCATGCAAGGACTGCCACAAACACTACGTAGGACCAACAGGAAGAAAGTTAGCCACCAGGATACACGAACACCAGCTAGCCACAAAAAGACACGACCCTCTCTCCCTCGTAGCTCTACACACGGATGAAAAAAAACCCACCATTTTGACTGGGACAACACATCTATCCTGGAACAGGCTAAGCAAAGACATGCCAGAGAATTCCTAGAGGCCTGGCACTCCAACCACAACGCCATAAACAAATGCATAGATCTAGATGCCATCTATCAACCCCTCAGAAAAAGAACAGGAAATGACATCACCACAAACCCCAGGAACCCCATCCAGGAGAAAGATATAAATAGAAAGCAGGAGATAACAGCTTCGCTTCACTTGGAGGTCGCCACTGATGATGTTACCTAGCCAGGTAATGAAACGTCTGGATATCAAACCTACAGCTCAGCAAGCAAACCAACACCCTAAACCTCAACCTGAGCTACAAACCTTGCAATCTCCTTAAAATGATGGAAGTTCAACACTTGGCCAGTGCTCTGTTGCTGATTGGATATTCCAATACCTGTAGCAAACAAATTTACACAGAGCAGACCTGCAGAAGCATTGACTAACCAACCAGATTGCATTTTATCTAATGAGGTTGTTTCACTAATGAGCAGTATGTAACGGCTGTTTGTAATGGTTTGCTCATCGAGAGGTGGTCCTCTCTGTGGGGAGCTTATCAGCATTATTGAGTCGCATGTGATTGGTTGGTTAAACTTGAACTACATAGTTTTGGTTCTACGCACTTGAAAGTGACTGGGGTTAGACTTTGTCAACTTGTGACTGTACACGATATAGTTGGGCAAATGGTGTTCCCTTTGGTGAAACATTTCCATTGTGTTGGGTGAACAGTTACAATAGTCTTGCAGTTATGGTATGTATTGGTGGATTTCCATGCAAATTCAAAAACTCTGCATCGTATTAGTTTGTGACCTTGTCTTTATGACTTTATTAAATATGGGGCTGTAAGTTGGATTTTGTGGTCATTGGTAAATAAACAGTGCCTGCTGTTTGTTATCCTTACATCAGACATTTTGAGCAGCAACTTAGAAATTGAGTTGAGTAAGTGGAAACCTTTACATGAAATCTGGGTAGGTACAGCTTGCCTTTTCATCCAAGGAGTAGAAGAAGCTGTTCTGAAGTTTGCAGTATGTGAACCAGGAAGTACAAATTAGAATATTTCAGCCAATGTAAACTACTGTACAGAAGGAAAATAGAGGGAAAGAAACAGGATATTGGAGAAAAACAGTTTAAATAAGACATTTTTTTGAAATATCCAACAAGAATGAAATAGTGAAAGAATGATAGTTAACTTTTGTACATTTTCAGAATTTATTAAAGCGAATTTCCTATGAGGGAAGTTGGTAGTAATTAAAGTTATGTCATTAAAAATTCACTTGCTGTTGAATGGGTAGACTTTACCTTTTTGGCACCTTTTTAAAAGGTAAGTAACTGCTGAAACACCATGCTCTTAATGTGCTTGAATGCTTGAATACTTGAATCTGAGCTATAGGTATGGCAAAACATGAGGGCTTTGGCATTGCAGACTGCAACTTGATTTTGCATTTAACTGCATATGAATGCTTAAAGTTGCTTACTGATTGACTCTTAATAATGGTGAATGGTAACAACTGAAGTTATTTCTATTGCCAATCCTGGGCCAATATTATGAGAAAAATTACCATAATACACCAGTAATATCTAGAATTTGTTTATTCTGTCTATCTGTCTACCTCTCTCAAAGGTAGAGCTTGTCATAAGATAAAGCCACAAATGCACAGCTCCATCATCTGAGACAGTGCTATCATAACATTTTGGCTGTGATTTTTTGTTTGCTTCTGAATATCAGAAATGTTGGCCTGTCCTGAACAGTTTCTGATCATTTCCAATAGTACAACATGACTTAATTTGCTGCAAAAGACTTAGCAATGTCATAAGAGCATGAAAGATTTTGCATTCTTTCTTTCTATTGATCAAATTATAGTGCATGTTGTTAATTTAACATTTTAATTTGATCACCAACATTTTTTCATTTTACTCTTAAAAATCTTGTGACCACATTTTTAGAATCATAGAATCCCTACAGTGTGGGAGAAGGCCTTTCAACCAGTTGAGTCTACACTCCCCCCTCTGCTGAGCATCCCACCCAGACCCACCCACTATCCTTTTCCTGTAACATCGTATTTCCCACGGCTAATCCATCTACCCTACACATCCTAGGACACTATGGGTAATACAGTATGGCCTATCCAAATAACCTGCACACCTTTGGACTGTGGGAGGAAATTGCTGCACTCAGAGGAAACCCACACAGACATGGGGAGAATGTGCAAACCCCACACAGACAGATGCGTTTTGTAGGTGAATTTGTCTAATTCTTGTCTGATATGCAAAATAATATTTTACTACTTAGTCTATGAAGTGGGGCAAGAAAGAGGGAGAATTGCAGAATTGCACATCATTTTCTGAGCGTTGATTTATTAATTCACTTAAGGTAAATGTTATCTTTTAATTCCTTTGTTTTTTGACTCTGTAGTTCAAAAATAGTGACAAAAGCTGATGGACAAATAGTGATGTTGCCACCTTTCTCTTTTATCCAAAAAAAGTTAATGATTGTAATTTCATTTCATTCTTGTTGCATTGAAAATGATGTGTTCAATTTGGTTGCATTTTCGTTATGTTGGGGCAAATAGATTTGGGTGTTGGCTGAAATAGAAAAATATAGTTGTTGGTGGCAGCACTGAGTGCAAAATAAAAAGCAAAAAGAAAAAAATGTTGACGAAGACAGGAGGAGAGACCTGTAGCAGTATGCCAGCAAATAGGCTAAAATAAGGGAAAATGGGAAAAAGAATCAAATGCTCTTTATCTGAATGTTTGCTGCATTTCTAACCACATTGATGGAATGATAGCACAAATGGAAATAAATGGGTATGATGGGCTTTGCAGAGACGTGACTGCAAAATAAGTAAGGCTGTGGACTGAATAATCAAAGATATTTGACCTTTTGGAAGGTTAGGGAGAAAAGAAAATGTTTGGTAGTTGTGCTAATAAAAGATGAGATTGGTATATTGTGAAAAATGGTCTTGGTTTAGAAGATTAAAATGTTAAATTAGTTTAGGTTGAGTTAAGAAAAAGTAAGAAAAGCAAGTTACTGATGATGTTCATAGTTCCAGTAACAGCTATGTTATAGGATAGTAATTTTTTTAAAAAAAGCTTAAAAAATGAAACTGCAATAATTGAGGAATTAGGGAAAATTTGAGAATGCAGTCAAACTTGACTTAAAAAGGAAAAATTAGGAGATGAAAGTAAATTTAGCAAGAAGTATAATTAGAGTGTAAGAACGAAGCATCAAACCCTGAGAAGAAGATACTGAAGTCAGGAATGGGGAAACAAGGAAATTGGCAAGTATTTTGTCTGTCCTTGTATTAAAAGACAAAAAAATCTGAAGGTTACCAGAAAATCAAAGGAAGGATATAACTTAATTAATACTCAACTATTATCAGAGAAAATAGTCTCAAGCAAACTAATGGCACAATAGACTGCATGTCTACTTGACTGAATTGCTTTCATCAGAGGACCTTAAAAGCAGGAGAATGTATGCACTGTTTGTAATCTACCATTTCCAGATTCAGAAAAGATCCTAGCAGGTTGGCATACCACATATATAACACCTCTATCAATGAAGGGAAGCAGAAAAATGTAGGTCAGTTAGCATAACGTGTAAAATTGGGAAAATATTGGTATCCATTATTAAGGAATTTGTAGCAGGACATTTAAAACATCATAATAGAATCAAGCCAAGTCAACATGGATTTATGAAAGGGAAGTTCTGTTTTGACAACCTTTTTGAGGCTGTAATAGCAGGTGGATGAAGGCAATTCATATTTATCGTAATGTATTTGTACGTTCAAAAAAAATTCAATAAGGGTTTACATAAAAGGTTATAATTCTACGTAAGAGCTGATGCTGTGGATAATATGAGCATGGATATTTTCCAAACCATCTGTTCCAAAATGTTGTTCCACACCTGTGAAGCAGGTGGGACTTGAACCTGGGCTTCCTAGCTGACAGGAACACTGTGCCACAAAAGAATTGATGTGGAGGAGCTACCACTGTTGGACTGGAAGATAAGGTCAGATGTCAAACAGCACCAGGTCATAGTCCGACAGGTTTATTTGAAATCGCAAGCTTTCGGAGTCCTGATCCTTTGTCAGGTGAAGTGAGTTGATAGTTCACCTGATGAAGGAACATCACTCTGAAAGCATGCGATTTCAGATAAGTCTATTGGACTATAAACTGGTGTCATGTGACTTCTCACCTTGTCCACAAGACCATTGTGTTAGCATGGAGACATTTTCTAACCATCCTGTTCAGAGGAATTATAAATGTCCTGATCCTCTTGTGGCATGGATAAAACTACCGCTGTGCTACGAGAGTCCCAATATTAGCATGGTTAGAGAATTAACTAATTTCAGGTCATCAACTGTAAATAATGGAGTGCAATAGGGATCAATGTTTGATTCTCAATTAATTATCATTGATATTAATGATTTTGCTGAAATGTATTTAGGACTGAATGTATTTTGCCAATTTTTGATACTTTAAGTTTGAAAGTAAATTTTGAGGAGGACAGAGTTTGTAAAGCCATGTAGATTAGGTGGGGGGGATATGGCGTGCGGCAAAAGACCTGACAAATTGAGTATAATTGGAAAATGTGAAATTGTCCACTTTGGAAAGTAAAATATTCAAATGAAGGGAAACTGCAAAACCCTCCACAGAGGGTTCTAGATGCCGTTATACAGGAGGCACAAGTTAATGTGCAAGTATAGCAAATAGTTAGGAAGACCTTTGGAATGTTGGCCTTTGCAAGGTGTAGCAATAGTTAAGTAGGGACATCTTGATGCAACTATGCACTTGTGTTATATTTTAGGGAGGGATATACTTGCATAACATCCTGGGATGAAAGGAGGTCTTGAGGTATGGTTGAGCAGGTTAAGCCTATGCCCACTGGGGTTTTGAAGAATTAAAGGGGATCTTATTGAGTCTCGTGAGATGATGAGGGATGTGGTAGTTTCTCAGAGGATGTTTTCCCTCATGGGTGCTAACTCAGTTGACTGGACAGTTGTAATGCAGAGTGATGCCAACAACATTGGTTCAATTCCTGTATTGGCTGAAGTTACCATGAAGATCCCACCTTCTCAACCTTGACCCTCACCTGAGGCTTTGTGAATCTCTGGTTAAACCACTAATTGGCGCTCTGTAATGAGAAAACAACTTTATAGTTGATGATGACTTTACAGTTAATGATGATTTTACCTTGACCTAACAAACCTTTTGTACTAGTGTTGACATATTGGGCTTTTGGACTTGCTCAGAAGCTGAATGTACTCAATTATAATGAATACTGTATTCAGCTTAAGCTTAAGACCACAACATACAAATACAACATTCCTTTCTTATGTATTGCAGTATTTAAACTGGTACAATGCACAGGCATATGTTAACAACAGATTTAAAAAAAACAGATGCAGACCTTTGTGCATCATCCTGTACGTACTTTCCACAGACTGACGAGGACACAGATAATCACATATCCACAAAACATATACACATCTCTGATTTCAATCTGATTTAAATTTTAAAATTGACAGTGTTTATTACAATAGCACTCACTGTTTTTTGTCCGTATGCAGCCTTAAGTTGGAGGTCCCACGTTAATTTTCATAGAATGTCTTCTGTCTGATTGCAAGTTTTCCTGGCTTACCGTTAGCTGAGTATTCTTTTGTTTTCAGGTGAAAAATGGTCTCTCTCTGCAATGAATGTGCAGGTGTACACACATGCAATTATAAGCAAAAGCCTTTATTGCAAGGAGATTTGAGTATAGGAGCAAAACCTTTTGTTGTTTCAATTGTATGGAACACTGGTTCAACCAGTCATAGAGATGTACAGCATGGAAACAGACCCTTCCGTCCAACCCCTCCATGCTGACCAGATATCCCAACCCAATCTAGTCCTACCTGCCAGCACCCGGCCCATATCCCTCCAAACCCTTCCTATTCATATACGCATCTAAATGACTTTTAAATGTTGCAATTGTACCAGCCTCCACCACTTCCTCTTGCAGCTCATTCCATACACGTACCACCCTCTGCATGAAAATGTTGCCCCTTTGGTCTCTTTTATATCTTTCCCCTCTCACCCTAAACCTATGCCCTCTAGTCTGGACTCCCCCACCCCAGGGAAAACACTTTGTCTATTTATCCTATACATGCCCCTCATAATTTTGTAAACCTCTATAAGGTCACCCCTCTGCCTCTGCTCCAGGGAAAACAGCCACAGCCTGTTCAGCCTCTCCCTATAGCTCAGATCCTCAACCCTGGCAACATCTTTGTAAATCTTTTATGAACCCTTTTCAAGTTTCACAACATCTTTCCGATAGGAAGGAGACCAGAATTGCATGCAATATTCCAACAGTGGCCTAACCAATATTCTGTACAGCCGCAACATGACCTGTACTCCATACTCTGACCAATAAAGGAAAGCACACCAAATGCTGCCTTCACTATCCTATCTACCTGCAACTCCACTTTAAGGACCTATGAACCAGCACTCCAAGGTCTCTTTGTTCAGCAACACTCCCTATGTCCTTACCATTAAGTGTACAAGTCCTGCTAAGATTTGCTTTCCCAAAATGCAGCACCTCGCATTTATCTGAATTAAACACCATCTGCCACTTCTCAGCCCATTGGCTCATCTGGTCCAGATCCTGTTGTAATCTGAGGTAACCCTCTTCGCTGTCCACTACACCACCTCCAATTTTGGTGTCATCTGCAAACTTACTAACTGTACCTCTTATGCTCGCATCCAAATCATTTATGTAAATGACAAAAAGTAGAGGGCCCAGCACCGATCCTTGTGGCAAGCCACTGGACACAGGTCTCCAGTCTGAAAAACAACCCTCCCCCACCACCCTCTGTCTTCTACCTTTGAGCCAGTTCTATATCCAAATGGCTAGTTCTCCCTGTATTCCATGAGATCTAACCTTGTTAATCAGTCTCCCATGGGGAACCTTGTCGAATGCCTTACTGAAGTCCATATAGATCACATCTACCCCTCTGCCCTCATCATTCCTCTTTGTTACTTCTTCAAAAAACTCAATCAAGTTTCTGAGACATGATTTCCCACGCGCAAAGCCATGTTGACTCTCCTAAATCAGTCCTTGCCTTTCCAAATACATGTATGTCCTGTCCCTCAGGATTCCCTCCAACAACTTGCCCACCACTGATGTCAGGCTCACCGGTCTATAGTTCCCTGGCTTGTCTTTACTGCCCTTCTTAAACAGTGACACCACATTTGCCAACCTCCAGTCTTCTGGCTCCTCACCTGTGACTATGGATGATACAAATATCTCAGCAAGAGGCCCAGCAATCACTTCTCTAGCTTCCCACAGAGTTCTTGGGTACACCTGATCAGGTCCTGGTGATTTATCCACCTTTAACCATTTCAAGACATCCAGCACTTCCTCCTCTGTAATATGGACATTTTGCAAGATGTCACCATCTATTTCCCTACAGTCTATATCTTCTATGCCCTTTTCCACAGTAAATACTGATGCAAAATACTCATTTAGTATCTTCCGCATTTTCTGCGGCTCCACACAAAGGCCGCCTCGCTGATCTTTGAGGAGCTCTATTCTCTCCCTAGTTACCCTTTTGTCCTTAATGTATTTATAAAAACCCTTTGGATTCTCCTTAATTCTATTTGCCAAAGCTATCTCATGTCCCCGTTTTGCCCTCCTGATTTCCCTCTTAAGTATACTCCTACTTTCTTTATACTCTTCTAAAGATTCACTCAATCTATCCTGTCTGTACCTGACATATGCTTCCTTCTTTTTCTTAATCAAACCCCCCATTTGTTTAGTCATCCAGCATTCCCTATACCTACCAGCCTTCCCTTTCACCCTGACAGGAATATACTTTCTCTGGATTTCTGAAGGCTTCCCATTTTCCAACCATCCTTTTTACCTGCGAGCATCTGATTCCAATCAGCTTTTGAAAGTTATTGCCTAATACCGTCAAAATTGGCCTTTCTCCAGTTTAGAACTTCAACTTTTAGATCTGGTCTATCCTTTTCCATCAGTATTTTAAAACGAATAGAATTATGGTCGCTGGCTCCAAAGTGCTCCCCCACTGACACCTCCGTCACCTGCCCTGCCTTATTTCCCAAGAGTAAGTCAAGTTTTGCACCTTCTCTAGTAGGTGCATCCACATATTGAATCAGAATATTGTCTTGTACACACTTAAGAAATTCCTCTCCATCTAAACCTTTAACACTATGGCAGTCCCAGTCTATGTTTGGAAAGTTAAAATCCCCTACCATAACCACCCTATTATTCTTACAGATAGCTGAGATCTCCTTACAAGTTTGTTTCTCAATTTCCCTCTGACTATTAGGGGATGTATAATACAATCCCAATAAGGTGATCATTCCTTTCTTATTTCTCAGTTCCACCCAAATAGCTTCCCTGGATGTATTTCCGGGAATATCCTCCCTCAGCACAGCTGTAATGCTATCCCTTATCAAAAATGCCACTCCCCCTCCTCTTTTACCTCCCTTTCTATCCTTCCTGTTGCATTTGTATCCTGGAATATTCGGCTGCCAGTCCTGCCCATCCCTGAGCCATGTTTCTGTAATTGCTATGATATCCCAGTCCCATGTTCCTAACCATGCCCTGAGTTCATCTGCCTTCCCTGTTAGGCCCCTTGCATTGAAATAAATGCAGTTTAATTTATTAGTCCTACCTTGTCCCTGCAAGCCGTGACTGTTTGACTCACTTCTGTTCTCAGTTGTACCTGTCTCAGATCGATCTCTTTCCTCATTATCTCTCTGGGTCCACCCCCCACCTTACTAGTTTAAATCCTCCCAAGCAGTTCTAGCTAATTTCCCTGCCAGTATATGAGTCCCCTTCCAATTTAGGTGCAATCCGTCCTTCTTGTACAGGTCACTTCTACCCCAAAAGAGACTCCAATGATCCAAAAATGTGAATCCTTCTCTCATACACCAGCTGTTGAGCCATGTATTCATCTGCTCTCCTCCTATACCTGCCCCCTCGAGCTTGTAGCACTGGGAGTAATCCAGATATTACTAACTTGAGGATCTCCTTTTTAAATTTCTACCTAACTCTCTGTAATCTCCCTTTCAGAGTCTCAACCTTTTCCCTTCCAATATTTTCGGTTCCAATGTGGACGATGACCACCTGCTGGCCCCTTTCCCCTGTGAGAACATTCTGCACTCTCTCTCTGAGACATCCTTGATCCTGGCACCAGGGAAACAACACACCATTCTGCTTTTTCCTCTGCTGGCCACAGAAACGTCTGTCTGTAACTCAGACGACAGAATCCCCTAACACAATTGATCTCTTGGAAGCTGATGTACCCCCCCGTTGCATAGAGCTAGTCTCAATACCAGAAAACTTGGCTGTTTGTGCTACGTTCCCTGAGAATCCATCACCCCGTTTTCCAAAACAGCATACCTGTTTTGAAACAGCATACCTCTCTCTCTCTCTTGCGCGCGCCTCTCTCTCTCGCGCGCGCAGCGCTCTCTCTCTCCTCTCTCTCTCTCTCGCGCGCCTCTCTCTTTCTCTCTCTCCTCTCTCTCTCTCTCTCTCTCTCTCTCTCGCGCGCGCGCCTCTCTCTCTCTCTCTCTCTCTCCCTCGCTCTCTCTCTCTCTTGCGCGCGCCTCTCTCTCTCTCGCGCGCCTCTCTCCCTCTCTCTCGCTCTCGCTCTCGCACGCGCCCCTCTCTCTCTCTCTCTCTCTCTCTCTCCTCTCTCTCTCTCTCTCTCTCTCTCTCTCTCTCTCTCTCTCTCTCTCTCCGCGCGAGGCCTCTCTCTCTCTCTCTCTCTCTCTCGCGCTGCCGCGCGCCTCTCTCTCTCTCTCTCGTCTCTCTCTCTCTCTCGCGTGTGGCGCCTCTCTCTCTCTCTCTCTCTCTCTCTCGCGCGCGCCGCGCGCCTCTCTCCCTCTCTCTCTCTCTCGCGCGCGCCTCTCTCTCTCTCTCTCTCTCTCTCTCCTCTCTCGCGCGGCGGCGCGCGCCTCTCTCTTTCTCTCTCTCGCGCGCGCGCCTCTCTCTCTCTCTCTCTCTCGTGCGCGCCCCCTCTCTCTCTCTCTCTCTCTCTCTCTCTCGGCGCCGCCTCTCTCTCTCTCTCTCGCGTGCGCCTCTCTCTCTCTCTCTCTCTCTCTCTCTCTCTCTCTCTCGCGCGCTGCGCCAGCCTCTCTCTCTCTCTCTCGCGCGCGCGCGCGCCTCTCTCTCTCTCTCTCCTCGCGCGCGCCTCTCTCTTTCGCGCGCGTCCTCTCTCTCTCTCTCTCTCTCTCTCTCTCTCTCTCTCTCTCGCACGCACGTCTCTCTCTCGCGCGCTTGCTCCTCTCTCTCTCCTCTCTCTCTCTCTCTCTCTCTCTCTCTCTCTCTCCTCGCCGCGCGCGCCTCTCTCTCTCTCTCGCGCGCGCGCCTCTCTCTCTCTTTCTCTCTCGCGCGCGCGCCTCTCTCTCTCTCTCTCTCGTGCGCGCCCCTCTCTCTCTCTCTCGTGCGCGCCTCTCTCTCTCTCTCTCTCGCGGCCGCCTCTCTCTCTCTCTCTCGCTCCTCTCTCGCGCTCGCTCTCTCTCTCT
>NC_092739.1:6628686-6723686 GCF_047496795.1 Chiloscyllium punctatum
TCTCTCTCTCTCGTGCCTGCGCGCGCCTCTCTCTCTCTCTCGCGCAGCGCGCCTGTCTCTCTCTCTCTCTCTCTCTCTCGCGCGCGCGCCTGTCTCTCTCTCTCTCTCGCCTGTCTCTCTCTCTCGCGCGCGCGCGCCTCTCTCTCTCTCTCTCTCGCGCGCGCCTCTCTCTCTCTCGCGCGCGCCTCTCTCCCTCTCTCCCGCCTCTCTACCTCTCTCCCTCCCTCTCTCTCTCTCTCTCTCTCTCTCTCTCTCGCGCGGCGCGCGCCCTTCTCTCTCTCTCTCTCTCTCCTCGCCGCGCGCGCGCCTGTCTCTCTCTCTCTCGCGCGCGCCTCTCTCCCTCTCTCCCGCCTCTCTCTCTCTCTCTCGCGCGCGCGCGCGCCTCTCTCTCTCTCTCTCTCGCGCGCGCGCGCGCCGCTCTCTCTCTCTCTCTCGCGCGCGCCTCTCTCTCTCTCTCTCGGCCTCTCTCTCTCTCTCTCTCGCTGCGCGCGCCTCTCTCTCTCTCTCTCTCGCGCGCGCTCCTCTCTCTCTCTCTCTCTCTCTCGCGCGCGCGCGCCTCTCTCTCCTCTCTCGCGCCTCTCTCTCTCTCTCTCTCTCTGTCTCTCTCGCGCGCTGCGCGCGCCTCTCTCTATCTCTCTCTCTCTCTCGCTCGCGCGCGCGCCTCTCTCTCGCTCGCTGCGCGCGCCTCTCTCTCTCTCTCGCGCGTGCGCCTTTCTCTCTCTCGCGCGTCTCTCTCTCTCTCTCTCTCTCTCGCCCCCCCGCGACGCGCGCCGCGCTCTCTCTCTCTCGCGTGCGCGCCACTCTCTCGCGCGCGCGCGACTCTCTCTCTCTCGCGCGCTGCGCGACTCTCTCTCTCTCTCTCTCTCTCTCGCGTCTCTCTCTCTCTCTCGCGTCTCTCTCTCTCTCACGCCTCTCTCTCTCTCGCGCGCGCGCGACTCTCTCTCTCTCTCTCTCTCTTTCTCTCTCTCTCTCTCTCTCTCTCTCTCGCGGGCTCCCCTCCTTCCTCCCTCCCTCCCCTCTCGCGCGCGCGAGCGCCCTCGCGCTCCCCTCTTTCCCTCCCTCCCTCTCGCGCGCAACGCGCGCCCTCGCGCTCCCCTCCTTCCCTCCCTCCCTCCCTCCCTCTCGCGCGCGCCCTCGTGCTCCCCTTTTCCCTCCCTCTCGCGCGCGCGTGCCCTCGCGCTCCCCTCCTTCCTTCCCTCTCTCCCTCTCGCGCGCGCGCCCCTCGCGCGCACCCTCTTTCCCTCCCTCCCTCGCGCTCCCCTCCTTCCCTCCCTCCCTGCCTCTCGTGCGCGCGCCTCTCTCTCTCTCTCTCTCTCTCGCGCGCACACTCCCCCCCTTCCCTCCCTCCCTCCCTCTCGCGCGCGCGCCCTCGCGCTCCCCTCCTTCCCTCCCTCGCGCTCCCCTCCTTCCCTCCCTCCCTCTCTCTCGCGCGCGCGCCCTTGCGCTCCCCTCCTTCCCTCCCTCCCTCCCTCCCTCTCGCGCGCGCGCCCTCGCGCTCCCCTCCTTCCCTCCCTCCCTCTCGCGCGCGCGCCCTCGCGCTCCCCTCCTTCCCTCCCTCCCTCCCTCTTGCGCGCGCGCCCTCGTGCTCCCCTCCTTCCCTCCCTCCCTCGCGCTCCCCTCCTTCCCTCCCTCCCTCGCGCTCCCCTCCTTCCCTCCCTCCCTCTCGCGCGCTCTCCCCTCCTTCCCTCCCTCCCTGCCTCTCGCACGCGCGTGCCCCTCCTTCCTTCCCTCCCTCCCTCTCGCGCGCCCTCGCGCTCCCCTCCTTCCCTCCCTCCCTCTCGCGGGCGCGCGCCCTCACGCTCCCCTCCTTCCTTCCCTCCCTCCCTCCCTCTCGCGCGCGCGCCCTCGCGCTCCCCTCCCTCCCTCGCGCTCCCCCTCCCTCCCTCTCTCTCGCGCGCGCTCCCCGCCCTCGCGCTCCCCTCCCTCCCTCTCTCTCGCACGCGCCCTCGCGCTCCCCTCCCTCCCTCCCTCCCTCCCCCTCTCTCGCGTGCTCCCTCGCGCTCCCCCTCCCTACCTCCCTCTCGCGTCCCTCGTTCCCTCCCTCCCTCTCGCGCGCGCACGCCCTCGCGCTCCCCTCCCTCCCTCCCTCTCGCGCGCGCGCGCGCCCTCGCACTCCCCTCCCTCCCTCCCTCTCGCGCAGCCCTCGTGCTACGCTCCCTCCCTCCCTCTCGCGCGCGCCCCTCCCCTCGCCCTCCCCCTCGCCCTCCCCTCGCCCTCGGATAGGAGGGTCCTAAAAGGAAAGAATGAAGTGTCTATATTCTCGGGTTTAGAAGATTGGGAGATGATTTCACATACTTAGAAAATTCTTTAATGATAGACAGAATCGATGTTGAAAGAATGTTTCCCATTGCTGTGAGGTTCGGAAGCATGGGACACTATGCCAGATTGAAAGGCAAGCCACTTAAGACCAGATTGAAGAGGAACCTCTTCACTTTGAGGGTGGTGAATCTTTGGAATTCTGTTGAGGCCTCTGGAAGCTCAGAAATTTAGCTATTCAGTTAGTTTAACTGTGTGTAGAAATCTATCAATCTCTATTTACGTTGCAGGATTAAGGGGGAGTGTGGGAATATGACACTGAGGTAGATGCTCGGCCATGATTTAGGATGACAGAATAGATTTGAGGGATTGAAATGGCCTATTCCTCCTCCTCTGTTTCTTGCAATGCGCCCACCCCTCTTTGCCCTTCTATTGCCGACCTCTCCATTCCCCAGCCAACTCCCCCGCCACTCACTTCATGCAGCCTTACCGCTTCCTCCCATGCCTTGTTGCCACCTCACTCTTTCCCTCCTCTCCTCTTACAACCTTAATTCCCCTGCAATTCTCACTACAAAACCTTCCACACTGCAATACTGACTGGCAGCCCTCTTCACCCATTCTCTTTCAGCCACTCAAAATAGGGTGAAATTTGAACAATTTGGACCTGCTGACAGCATGAAGATGTTACTTGGTAATTGCAGCTTCACAAGATCACTTCGTTGCATCCGGAGAAGATCAATTCTCTTACGATTACTTTGTTTGCTAAGGCGAAATATCTATTTATTTTCGAGTCAACCTTTGGAACGGTTGGGTCTTGAACCTAGGCCTCCTGGCTTAGAAAATTAAAAATTAATTGGACCTACAAAATATTTATGAACAATTTAGTTTTTTTTGTAGTAGTATTCCTTCAAATATAGGATTTCTAGTTCTTCACAAATGTTCAGTCACAACTTCACTCGGTGGGGGAAAAAGATACATTTAAGGAGCCATGTCAGACCTAATATTAATGTAAATTTTAAGATTTTGGCCTTATTACTTATAGTCACATAAAAATCTAACTGGGAATTGTTTGCTTCTGAGTTGTAAGGTCAGACTTGTATCTGTTGGACCCTATACTTGAGGAATAAACATTCTAATTTCTTTAAAGCAGCCTGTTATGATTTCAGCATCTGCAATACAAGAAAATATCTTTTGAACTACCAATCTTGTTTAGGACAGGTTTCAAACAGCATGAGAACTGCTATTTCCTTGAATTTTAAGTTTGTGTAATGGCATGCATAGTAAAATGAGACTCTGTAGGAACCCAAGAAGGGCTAGACCATCGTCGTCATCCATAGAATAAGTGCTGATGCTTTCTTTTAATTCACCTGACAGATTTTTCTCAAACATTTTCAGTCAAATTCTGTGGTATTTATTTTTAATGCCAAGAAAAGCTTTTGAATATCGTTCCTGTTATCTTCTGCCACATGGCATTTCTTCACCACACGCTATCCCTTTCATGCATCCTATCCCATCCAACCCCTCAACATAATCTCCCCAACCAGGGAACTTTGTTGCGGGGTCCTTCTGATCTTTGGTTTCTACTAACATAAATGTGTCATGTGCGCAGTCCTCTGTATACCTTGCATACTTCCATATGTGCCAGGCACCTCTTACAAAATAAACCACCACAGAGGCATCTTTCAAAAACCCAAACTGTTCTGGCAGTCAAAAATTGAATGCAATTATTATAGATGCAGAGGTAAGGATAACATATGCAATTGACCTTAACGATTATCTTTTTGACTTGCCAGTTTGCTTTAATTTATACCAGGCAAACAGTCAGTTACACATGGTTTCATGAGCCATATGTTCTGACTTAAATCCTGGTAACTATCCTTGTGAAATAGAAATATGTATTTTTATTTTACTTTTGTTTAGTATGCTGATGTTTGTAAGTCTATTTAAAATTATGTAATTTAGTGTTTTGGCATCAAATTCCAAGTGTTGCTTATGAGCTAGTAATTGTGATTGTGTCCAAACTTCTGTAACATTATATGCTGGAATAATTCCCTTTCTTATGGAAAATTAAGTCAATTTTTCAGAAAAACATTTTTCTGATTACTAATTACTAATTCTGATTTTTAATTACTAATGACAGCAGTAACTTTCATAGAATAATTTTTAAAAGAAATTCCCTACCCTAACTTGCATTGAAACCTTTGCAATAGTAAACAATAGTTTGATTCTAATGTTAGAAGCCTGTAAGTTGAAATTTCTTTTGGTAAGGAGGAGCCGAATTGTTCGCTGAATTGACCAACTTTATTTCATAATTTACTAATATGTTCAATTTATTCTAGTGTGGATCAGTTAATGATGTAAAAAGGCACTAACTTTTGAGATTTCTGCTTTATTTTAAATGAAAATAGATGGGTTAGCTGCTCAGTACATAACAATGGTGTTGATTTATTCTGGAAAGAATGCCCTGTGGTTCAAGATTTCATTGAAAACAGTACAGATTCTAGAAGGCATAGAGTTGAAGGTTGGCTAAAGGGTGATACAAGCTCCTTTGCCCCCATGCACATTCCAAGTAGCTTACAGTTCACATTCTTACTGTGAACTGGAAGCCTCCAAGCTTCCAGTGTCATTGATCCCTTGGTATTTTTAAATTGCATGTCTGAACCCATCCTTTCCTTGGCAAAGACTGCCTCTTTCTAATTCGTACTGTTGCCCATCTCTTGCTGAACTTCTCATTCATGCAAGTTTTCAGTGTTTATACGTCCTTGATGTTCCTCTGTTTCCTTTGAACTTTTGTAATCTGTTGCTTAACATTTTTAAGGTTAATTATCCATGTCCAGGTTAGGTTTACAGAAATTTAGTTGGAATAGTCAAAGAAGTAACTGCATATTTTATATTTTATGAAATAGTATTCTTTTGAAGTTTTATTGCAATTTTCAAGTTTAATATTGGTGTGAAATATATTTGTGATGTTTGTGTTTTTCTATTAATATCTGGAAATGCAAAGTGCTGTAAAAGTCTGCAGAGTTCAAGATTAAAACAATGAAGGGTCTTAACAGGATAACTGGTCAGGTAACAGTATTGAAATTGATTTTTCTGGTTGGAGTAGTGAGGAAGAAAACAAAAGTGATAAAATCTTTACTGTAGATTTCTCATGAAGTATGAAGTTGAATTGTAGCTAGTTTTACTCCATTCCTTTGTAGAAGTTTGAGTTTTAATGTAGTTTAAAAGTTTAGTTTTTTAAAAAATACTTAAATAGAATTACGTAGAATATTAGGAAGTGTACCATTCCTGCTGTTGAGAGAAAATGTAGGCCTGAAATGAATCTTACCCACTTTGTATTATAAATGTGTTGTTAATATTCTGTAGAGTAGCTTGCGCTAAAACCATTGTAACAAAGCAGTGTAATTACTGTGTATTCAGTTGTCCTATATTTATCATGGTTTTATTTTTGGATCCTCCACTTGAATGCCTGAAACCATACATCATAGGTGGGTTGCATCCAGATCTTTGTTAGTTCTGTTCTTGATGTGATTTTAGAAGATCTGTGTGACAGTTTTTTTTTGTAAGAACCAATTAGAAATCAAAGTGGATTTTTGTTTTGTCGTTCTGTCAACAAACAAATTAAAGTTTGTTTTTACCCCATGGCAATTGAGATCATAGAGCTATCATCATGGAAACAGGCTCTTTGGTCCAACTCATCCATGCTGAAACCACTTAGTTCAGACAAACAGGGCAATCGTATTGTGATGAAACCTGTTTTATGCTGGAGAAAAACAGAAGAACCTCGATTACCTAAATGACGTGTGGGGAGTATTTTATTGGATAATCAAATGCCGGATAATGCATTTTAGCCAAGCATTGGGACCTCCTGATCTTGCCAGATAATCCAAAATTCGGATACTCAAATGCCAGATAATGGAGGTTCCTCTGTATTGTATTTCTTTAATCTAATGATACAGTCGTAGTCGTATAGTCGAGAAACAAACTCTTCGATCTAACTAGTCTACCCTAACCGTGTTCCCAAACTAAACTAGTCCCATCTGCCTGCATTCAGCTCATATCCCTCTAAATATTTCCTACTCATGTACTTATCCAAATGTCTGTTAAAAGTTATATCTGCATCCACCACTTTGTCTGGCAGTTCATTCCACACAATAAGTGATTTTAAAAAAAATTGCCCTTCATGTCCTTTTTAAATCTTTCTCCTTTCACCTTAAAAATATACCCTTGAGTTTTGAACACTCCCACCTTAGGGAAGAGATCTTTTGCAATTCACTTGATGATTTTAGAAAACTTTAAGGTCACACCTCAACTTCCTACACTCCAGTGAAAAAAGTCCAACCTATCCAACCTATTTTTATATCCCAAACCCTCCAAACCCAGCAACGTCCTGGCAAATCCTTTCCAAACCCCTCTCTAGTTTAATAATATCCTTCATATAACAGGGCGACCAGACCTGTACACCGTATTTAAGAGGCCTCACCAACATCCTGTACAACCTCAACATGACAGCCCAACTCCTCTCCTCAAAGGACTGAATAATAAAGGTAGGCACGCTGAACACCTCCTTAACCACCCTGTCCACCTGTGGCGCAACTTTCAATTATTTACCTGAGCCCCTAAGGATCTCTGTTCTACAACACTACCCAAGGCCTTACTTTTTCTTGTATAAATCCTGCCCTTGTTTTATCAAAATGCAAAGCCTTACATTTATTTGAATTAAACTCCTTCTGCCATTCCTCAGCCATTGACCCAATTGATCAAGATCTCTTTGATTTCTTAGATAATCTTCTTCACTGTTCACTATACCACCAAGTTTGGTGTCGCCTGTAAACATAATAACCTATATTTTCATCCAGATTATTTAAATGACAAGCAAAAATGCACCCGGTACTGATCCTTGGGGAACACTGTTCATCACAGGCTTCTGGTCCGAAAAACAACCCTCCACCACCGCCCTCGATCTTTAATTGTTTTGGAGTTTGTGTTTGCATTTGCAAAAATTCATGAGAGTTCTCTTGTATGATTGGTGCTTTCCAATTTCTTGTAAAATTCTACTTCCTGTCGTGCTTTACTTTCATGACTGCTTTCAACTAGTTAAATATGATAGTTGTAACAAAGTTGTATCTAAAATATATTTCCAGGTTTGCCAACTTTTGCTTAGTACATTTCCAGAGCTACCAATCTGAAATTAAAAACGTTTAATTTTAAAAATTCCTCATTTATTAACCTGACATGTCTGTCAGCAAGATTAAATACCCTGTAGTACAAGCCTCCAATCCAAGTGTTTAAGATCCCATGCCTACCCATCATCCTTCTCATCACAAATTTCAAAAGGATAGATAGACAGTGAAGCACAAGGAAAAGATGAGAATCAAATGAGGAAACTGACAGCGAGAAACAACTGAGTTTGGGTAAGAAAAGTGGATGGGAAGCCAAATGGAGGTTATTGAGAAAACATCTGGAAGAGAAATAAATAACCAAAAGTGGCCAAAGAAGCCAGATGAAGCAGAGATGATAGCTAGTAAAGAGAAGAGTGAAAATTGTGAGGGAGAGAGAAATAGTCAAGGGCATGGGATTGGAGTGAGATTCATGAGGAAGAAACAGAAGAGAATAGAGAAGGTGAAGCAAAAGAGGGCTGATCCAAAAAAGAGAATTGGATAAAATAGGCTGAAGTAGGAGAGAAGTAAATATTGATTTGTTTTCTTTATCCTTTGGATTTTTTGTCTCCTTTTAGACAAAGGAGAACCAGTGGATATGGAGTATCTGGATTTTAAGACTGCTTTTGATTTATATAAATGACTCCAATGAGGGAACCAAATGCAATATTTCCAAGTTTGCTGATGACACAAAGCAATGTGAATCGTGGGAGGAGGTGGGGAGGTGGTGAATGTGATCTGGACAAGTTGAGTAATGTCCATAGAGAGATTCCCATTTAATCTTTCCACGCATGTGGATTTGAAAGATAGTATCTGAGGAACCCCAGACGTGTTTTCAGTGCATCTTGCAAATGACTGCTCCTAACATTTGAAGGGAGTGAATGTTTGATGTGCTGCCAAACAAGTAGGATGGCATTTCCAGAATGGTGTGAAGCTTCCTGAGTGTTAGAGTTGCACTCATCCAGTAAGTGGGAGTATTCCATCACACTCTAACTTGTGTTGTGTAGATGTTGGGCAGGCCTGGGGGAGTCAGGAGATACTCACTGCAAAATTCCTAAACTCTGACCTGTTCTTAGTACTTAAGTGACTATCCAGTTCAGTTTTTGGTCAACAATAACTCCCAGAATATTGATTGTGAAGGATTGAATGATGGTAATGCAATTGAATGACGACTGGCTGCAATGGCTAAATTCTCTCTTGTGGAGAGTGCTATTGGCTAGCACTTATTAGCCCAAGCCTGAACATAATCCAGGTCCTTGTGCATTTGGATTGCTTGAGATTCTGAAGAGTCATAAATGGTGCTGAACATAGTGCTAGCATGAGCAAACATTTCCATTTTAGACCTTCTGGAGAGAAGGTCATTGAAGCTGAAGATAGTTGGATCCTGGACGTCCCTTGAAGAACTCTTGCAAATAAATCCTCGAGCCTAAATGACTGACCTCCATCAACCATTTTTCCAAGAGATAGATATGACTCTTCCTTCTGATTCCCACGGACTTTAATTTGCAAGGGCTCCTTGATGCCACATCCAGTGCAATGTGTCTTCAAATGTCAGCCACTGGCATTGTCTCTCTGGAGTTCATCACTTTTGTCCATGTTTGAACTCAGGCTCTAATGAGGTCAGAAGCTGAGTAGCCCTGGCAAAACCCAGAGTGTCAGTGAGCAGCTTATTGCTAAGTAAATACAGTACTGTTGTTGATTTCTTCTATTACTTTACTGATGATTGAACATAGACTGTCAGGTGGCAACTGACCAAGTTGGATTTATCCTTTTTTTTGTGTACAAGATGTACATGGGCAAAATTCTGCATTGTTCAGTAGATGCTAGTGTTGTACTGGAACCACTTGGTTCGTGGCACAGCAGGTTCTGGAGTACAAGTCTGCAGTATTACCATCAGAATGTCGTCAGAACCAAGCCTTTGCAGTATTTAGCATCTTTAGCCATTTTTGGATATCATTTGCAATGAATCACATTAGCCAATGCTGTGATTCTGGGTACTTCCAGAAGAGGCAGTGGTGCATCATCCACTCGATACTGCTTCTTGAAGATTGTTGTAAATATTTCAGCCTGATCTTTTGCTTATGCTTAGCTCCCTCATCATTGAGGATGGGAATATTTGTGCAGCCCCTCTCCTCAAGTAAATTATGTAATTGTCTGACACCATTCATGACTGGATGTGGCAGAGCTTAAATCTGATACATTGGTTGTAGAATCACCTATTTATCATTCACTTAAATTGTTTGGTATGCATATAGCCTGTTTTGCAGCTTCATCAGTTTGACATTCATTTTAAAATATGTCTGGTAGTGCTTCTGACATGCCATCCTGTATATTTCATTAATCCCATGACTTGATGACAACAGTGGAATAGGGGATATTACCGGGCCTCAAGGTTACGGATCGTTTTTCAGTACAATCCTACTTTTGCTGATGGCCCATAGTGCATCATGGGTGTGCAATAGAGATGGTAGATATGTATGAAATCCATCCCATTTAACATATTGGCATTGTTGCACAATGTTAAGGAAACCATGCAGGTTTCCTTAACATGGAGACAAAGCCCCATCTTCACAAGAACTGCATGGTGCTCACAGACCAGTTGTGTCTTAGGCAGACAAATTGGTGAGGGAAGTCAAATATGTTTTTCCCTCTTGATGATTCCTTGAAAACCTGCAGACAAAGTGTGGCAGCTATGCCCTTTAGGACTCAACAGCAGTGGCGTGGCAGAGACACTCTTGGTGATGGACATTTGAAGTTCTCCACCCAGAGAATACATCCTGCACCCTTGCCATCCTTAGTGCTTCCTTCAAATGAAACCCAACATGGACGAGCACAGATTAAGCAAGAGGGGAATAAGCAGGAGGTTTCCTTGCCCTTGTTTGATCTTATGCCACATGGGATCTAGAAGTCAATGTTGAGGACTCCTCAGGCATCTCCCACTTGATGTGTACACTGCTGGGTCTGACCACGACATATACAGGGATGGTTTAGTTAAGTTGCTTTATCAGGTTGGTTAAGTTCTCCAATAGTTATTTTAAATTCCGCTTTCTTTTGTTCATGTTTTAACTGTAGTCTTTAAGTAAGTTCAGTTTTGCTTAAATCTGAGTGGTTTGACCATTTGCATCAGACCTATAATACTCACTCCACATCTGCCTTTGAAATAAGAAAAAAAGTTAGGATCTAGGCTACCCTCTTAAAACATATTGAGGGGGTCTGGCCTGGTTCCTAACAACAGAAAAACTGGCAAATAAAGTATGACACTTGTCAGGATATATTAGGTCAGATGATCAAAAACTTGCTCAAAATTTTAAAGTCTGCCCCTAAGGAGGTAAGTGAGGTAGAAGGACAGTGAGCTGTAGGAATGGTTTCCAGCATTCAGTAACACACTAAATGAAGGCATGACCACCAGTGGTGAATGACTGAAGTTGAGATTGCTCAAAAAGCAGCGAATAGACCATAAAAGTTATGTTGGAGATTTTTGGAGCTAAAGGAAATTACACAGAAAGGAGGTATTTGAAATGGGAATTTTAAAATTATGATTGGAAGCTAATGTAGGTTAGTGATTACAGAGTTGATGAGAGAATGGGGACTTGGTGAGAGGTTTTCAAAAAAAAGGATGAGCATTGGATTACTCCAGCATTGCAGACAGCAGAATGTGGGAGAGCACTGGAGTGGTCAAGTCAAGAGCTAGTGGAGAAATAAATGAGGATTTCCCCACATGAGCTGAGACAAGGACCAAACTGAGTGGTGCTACAGAGGTGGAAATAAGTAGTCATCATGGTGGTGTGAATAAGATCTGGAATTCAACTCCGAAATCAAGTTGTAAACAGACTGTGTTGCCCAGAAGAGGGATAGAATCAGTAGCTCAGGAATGGAGTTTTAAACAGAGACCAGAAACAACAGCTTCAGTCTTCACAATATTTACTTGGAGGGCTTTTCTGTTTCTGTGCCCAATGTCAGATGGGAAGTCTGATAACTTAGTTCACTGGAGAGAATCGATTGGTGAGGTAGAACTGGGTATCATCGTCGTTTGTTAAAGCTAATATTAAACTTTTGAATGATGTGACTGAGGGGCAGCATATAGATGAGAAATGGGAGTGGGATCCAAAAATAGATCCTTGACAGACATCAGAAGTATCAGTTTGAGAGTCATAATAGACATCACTGTAAATTATTGACTAGCTTTACAATCAGATAGATAAGAATGGAACCATACGGGTGCAGCTTCAGCCAATTTTGTGATAATGGAGAGTTATGAGGTCAATCGTGTCCAAGATTGAAGACAGGTAGAGAAGGACAAGGAAAGATTACCTTTATCACAGTCATGTAAGTTACCTCACTAATGAGGCAGGGGTGGAGCTTGATTAGAAAGATTCAAACATGAAATTCCAAAAAAGATTGGAATGGATTTTGAAGGTGATGGAACACTAGGATATGAAAGAAATGAGAACTAGAAGACATGCTGATAGGGTCAATGACTAGATTATTGAAGAGAGATGATGAAAGCAGATTTTAAACAGAGCGATAACCCTTGACTATGAGCTAACAATGGACCAGGAAATAAGCTTGTGGGACCCGGAGATTGGTCTCATGAATATGCAAACATACTCTTCATAAAGATATTAGGTAATATTAATATTGACAAGTGATGATAATTATCCCTGAACAAAGCACCAAATTTAAAATCTTCACTGAACATACTTAGTGAAAACATATATTTTGTTACAATATACTATAGTACAGATATCTGTAAACCAACTCAATATAGCGTCACTATTTCTCCAATCTCACTTCCAACTCTGTTCACTGCTCATGGTAGAACACAACAGCAAAGTGGACAGTTGCATCAAAGTACAAACAATGCTGCGCCATCTACACTGAAATCCTAAACAGCCACATAACCCAAGTATCAAACAGCAGAAAAATCTTCACCACTCACTAAGTACCCAAGGAAGCAGCTTACATAACCATGCAACTAGTTCAGTTTATTAGTATCGTATATCATAATCTATTTGGTCATGTTTTAGAATCTTTCGCATGCAGGCATGCTTGTTTAAACTTATTCATGGGATGTGGGCAATGCTGTTTGGGATATACTACGATACCATCTCTGACAAAGCTTTATGCCAAAACATAGAAATTTATAAAATCATGAGGGGCATGGATAGGGTCTTCTAGGCTGGGGAGTCCAAAACTAGAGGGTGTAGGTTTAAGGTGAGAGGGGAAAGGGTTTAAAAAGGACCTGACTGGTAACTTTTTCTTGTAGAGGATGATGCGTGTATGGAATAAGATGCCAGAGGAAGTGGTGGAGGCTGGTACAATCACAACATCTAAAAGGCATCAGGATGGGTGTATGAATGAGAAGGGTTTAGAGGGATATGGGCCAAATGCTGGCAAACGGGATAAGATTAGTTTAAGGTTTGGTATGCTTTCCTTTATTGGTCAGAGTATTGAGTACAAGGGTTGGGAGGTCATGTTGCGGTTGTACAGGACGTTGGTTAGGCCACTGTTGAAATATTGCGTGCAGTTCTGGTCTCCTTCCTATCGGCAAGATGTTGTGAAACTTGAAAGGGTTCAGAAAAGATTTACAAGGATGTTGCCAGGGTTGGAGGATTTGAGCTATAGGGAGAGGCTGAACAGGCTGTGGCTGTTTTCCCTGGAGCGCTGGAGGCTGAGGGGTGACCTTATAGAGGTTTACAAAATTATGAGGGGCATGGATAGGATAAATAGACAAAGTCTTTTCCCTGGGGTGGGGGAGTCCAGAACTAGAAGGCATAGGTTTAGGGTGAGAGGGGAAAGATATAAAAGAGACCTAAGAGGCAACTTTTTCACCACAGAGTGGTAAATGTATGGAATGAGCTGCCAGAGGAAGTGGTGGAGGCTGGTACAATTGCAACATTTAAAAGGCACTTGGGTGGGTGTATGAATAGGAAGGGTTTGGAGGGATATGGGCTGGTTGCTGGCAGGTGGGACTAGATTGGGTTGGGATATCTGGTTGACATGGACTGGTTGGCCGAAGGATCTGTTTCCATGCTGTACATCTCTATGATAGCTGGTTGGCATGGACGAGTTGGACTAAAGGGTCGGTTTCCATGCTGTATAGCTCTGACGCTATAACTGTCACTCTTGACAGAGTTGTACGACTTGAACTCTTCCAACATTTTGTTTTTATTTCAAGTAAACTTTCGTATACTTACTTCTGTTTTTGTGTAAATTTTACCCAGTAAAAACTGCTAACTCAGTGCCCTAAATAAGCTCACTGGACTTCTCAAATGAAATCAATAAAGTGGGAAATCCAGGTAGAGGTCAACTTTGAATATCTGGCATTATTTGAGGTGGTGTGGGTAAGAGAAGAAAAGCAGAGTGCTTTGTGCAATCCACCCATCATGTATATTTTAACAAGGTAAAAATAATTTGAGTATTGGTCATCACAGTTCATCTTAATAGAAGTAACTATACCCAATTTCTGTAACCATATAGGTCATAACTTCAAGCAACCCGTGACGATCGCACCCATAATTCACTGATGGGAATGTGGGAAGAAAGACAACACTGATTTCATTAGTTGGTCTCAAAAACAATATAACCAATAATAGAACAGATGTGATATGCAATTGATGCAAATACCAAGTAGATATACAATCATCTAAGAAGCATATTAACTCTCATAAACCAGTGGGTCAGTTGATTAATATAGCCTTTTGAAAGAAGAAACCAGAATTCAAAACACTTAATATGATGGCGAATAGGTGAAAGAAACGCAAGTAAAATGTGAAGAAATAAAGATTTATTTTACTTTCTCTGCCATGCTGCATTGTACGGGGTAAATATAGCCACTACTAGCTATTATTAACGAAACTAGATTTATTTAGGATATCTGGTCGGCATTGATGAGCTCGAACAAAAAGTCTATTTCAATGCTGTACATATCTATGTCTGTACTAGAGTAGAGTCAGTCTATGGTTTATTCAGGAGAAAGTGAAGACTGCAAATGTTGAAGAGTCAGAGTCTAAAAGGGTGGCACTGGAAAAGCCACTTTAGATGTAATAGCCCTTTAAGAGCTTAACAAAGGGTGGCACTGGGAAAGTACAGCATGTCAGGCAGCATCCGAAGAGCAGGAAAGTCAATGTTTTGGTTAGAAACCCTTATGAAGGCTTTTATGCCCAAAACTTCAACTTCCTGTTGCGCAGATGCTGCCCGAAATGCTATACTTTCCCAGTGCCACCCTTTAAGGTATTAATACAACAACTTTTCAACTTGGGTTGAACTTTCGCTGTCGAGGTATATTTTCAAGCCAGTTTATTAAAGCAAAATTAAAGAATAATAAAGTACCAGACGTTGAGCAGCAGATAACTGCAGACCTTTTAAAACAAAAAAGATTTCATCTATCTTTTATAGATGCTAAATGCAAATAAAAACAGGCAGAAAGGTAAAATACAAACTAAGTTGAATAAAGATGCTTATGGTGCACGAATAAACATGTTTATTGAACTCAATTGATGTCACTTGATTATGTTTTGTAATTAATATAAATGTGTGACTAAACTGAAAATATTTTTCTGCAAATAACATTGCCAATCCATAACGGGAAGTTGAATTCCCAGAGGAGAGATTGCATCGCAACCCCAGCAACAGCCAGGTTGAATTGCTGGGGAAACCTCCAGTAGCGCCCAGAATTTCAAAAGCTGATTGGGGACAGATGCTCTCAGGTAAAGGGATGTTTGGAAAATGAGAAGCCTTTAGAAGTAATGAGTCCAGACACAGTATATACCTGTTAGGGTGAAAGGAAAGGCTGGTAGGTATAGAGAATGCTGGATGACTAAAGAAATTGAGTGTTTGGTTAAGAAATGAAGGAAGCATATGTCAGGTATAGACAGGATAGATTGAGTGACTCTGTGTCGTATAGAGGCAGAAGGAGTATATTTAAGAAGGAAATCAGCAGGGCAAAAAGGGACATGAGATAGCTTTGGCAAATAGGGTTAAGGAGAATCCAAAGGGATTTTACAAACTCATTAAGCACAAAAGGGTAACTAGGGAGAGAATAAGGGCCCCTCAAAGATCAGCAAGACGGCCTTTGTGTGGAGAAGGGGGTGGTATTGAATGAGTATTTTGCAACAGTGTTTTCTGTGGAAAAGGACATGGAAGATACAGAATGTGGGGAAATAGATGGTGACATCTTGCAAAATGTCCATATTACAGAGGATGAAGTGCTGGATGTCTTGCAAAGCATAAACGTGGATACATCCCCAGGACCTGTGAACTCTGTGGGAAACTAGGGAAGTGATTGCTGGGCCTCTTGCTGAGATATTTGTATTGATAGTCACAGGTGAGATGCCGGAAGACTGAAGGTTGGCTGGCGTGGTGCCAATATTTAAGAAAGGTGGTAAGGACAAGCCGAGGAACTATAGACAGGTGAGCCTGATGGTGGTGGGCAAGTTGTTAGAGGGAATCCTGTGGGACAGGATGTATATGTATTTGGAAAGGCAAGAACTGATTAGATATGGTCAACATGGCTTTATGAGTAGGAAATCATGTCTCTCAAACTTGATTGAGTTTTTTGAAGAAGTAACAAAGAGGATTGATGAGGGCAGAGCGGTAGATGTGATCTATGTGGACTTCAGTAAGGTGTTTGACAAGGTTCCCCATGCGAGACTGGTTAGCAAGGTTAGATCTCATGGAATACAGGGCAGATTTGCCATTTGGATACAGAACTGGCTCAAAGGGATCCAAATTAATGTGTTTGTTGATAGATTTCCAGTTAGAATGCCATGCTTCTAGGAATTCTCGTGTGTGCCTCTGTCCGGCTTGTCCGAGAGTGGATGTGTTGCGCCAGTCAAGGTGGTGTCCTTCCTCGTCTGTATGTAAAGACACTAGTTAGAGTGCATCATGTCTTTTTTTGTGGCTTGTTGATGGTCATGTATCCTGGTGGCTAGTTTTCTGCTTGTTTGTCCAATGCAGTGTTTGTTACAATTCTTGCAAGGTGTTTTGTAAGTGACATTAGTTTGCTTGTTCTCTGTATAGGCTCCTTCAAGTTCATTAGCTGCTGTTTTAGTGTGTTGGTGTGTTTGTGGGCATCCATGATGTCAAGAGGTCTGAGTGGTCTGGAAGTCATTTCCGAGCTGCCTTTGATGTAGGGGAGAGTGGCTAGGGTTTCTGGATGTGGTTTGTCTGCTTGTTGCTGAAAAATCAGCAGAATGTGTTCATTGGATCCCCGTTCTTTTTGAATACACTGTATAGGTGATTTTCCTCTGCTCTTCGTAGTTCCTTTGTGCTGCAGTGTGTGTTGGCTCGTTGAAATAATGTTCTAATGCAACTTTGTTTGTGGATATCGGGTTGATTGCTCTGTAATTCAGTATTTGGTCAGTATTTGGTTGTTTTCCTGTATACGCTGGTTTGAAGTTCCCCATTGGCTGTTCGCTCTACTGCGACATCTAGGAATGGCAGTTTGTTGTTGTTTTCCCCGTCTTTAGTGAATTTTATGCCAGTAAGGGTATTAATTGATAGTCTTGAAGGCCATCTTAGTAAGAGGATTAAATTACAACTTCCAGGATGCGGACAAGAAAGACCTCTTAGCAGCTTTAGAAATAACGCTGAAAGATGACAAACTCACAGAAGAAACCTAGCAAACCATCAGGCAGACAATCGTACCAGCATGAAGCAGTAAAAAGGAAGGAAACACACACAGTACACAAGAAAGAAAAGCCTCATCCTGTATAATTGCAGCAAGACATTCTTGTTCCTGTAGTCAAATATCTCTTGCTACGAAGGCCAAAGTATAATCACTGGTTCACCAGGACAAGATATTGTTGAACATTACTCTCTCTTAACTTACAGCCACTCATTCAAATAATTCCACAGAATCCCTACAGTGTAGAAACAGGCCGTTTTGGCCCAACAAGTCCAGACTGATTCTCTGAAGATCATTCCACCCAGACTCATCCCACCACCACCTCCTCCACCACCACTACCACTCTGGGTAACCCTGCGTTTCCCATGGTTAACCCACCGAGCCTACACATTCATGGACACTATGACCAATTTAGTATCGCCAATCCACCTAACCTGGAGAAGGAAACGAGAGCAGCCAGAGAAAACCTACATAGACATGGGGAAAATGTGCAAACTCCGTCAACCAGGGCTTGAATTGAGCCCAGGTCCCTGGCACTGTGAGGCAGCAGTGCTAACCACTGAGCCGCCTTGCCACCCTTCAAATAATAATCACTCCTCCTTAGTTTTGCTAAAGTGGATAACTTCACATTTATCTACATGATGCTGCCCTTCATTTTGCTCGCTTGGCCTGTTCAAATCGCACTGCAACATCTCTGCATTCTCCTCACAGCTCACCCTTCCACCAGCTTTTGTGTCATTGGAAAATTTTGAGATATCATACAGGAAGCCCAGCTATTCACTGTAGTACTCCACTGCCTGCAATTTAGAAAAAAGACCCATTAATTTCTATTTTTCCTCCGGTTCGGCTGATCAATTTTATAGCTTCAGAACTTGGTATAATCACTACTTTTTACAGGATGGTAA
Organism: Chiloscyllium punctatum; assembly: GCF_047496795.1. Lineage (NCBI taxonomy): Eukaryota > Metazoa > Chordata > Chondrichthyes > Orectolobiformes > Hemiscylliidae > Chiloscyllium > Chiloscyllium punctatum. The sequence continues at coordinate 6,646,635 of NC_092739.1, forward strand.
GAGAATTTGTTATCGTAAAATTTTACATTTATTTGACATGTTTCAAGAATAGCACTTATATGTAATAAAAGCTGAATAAGCCACAAATTTGAAATATTAGCTTTTGGAAAAGAAAACTAGCAAAATACTGAAACTGGCATTTTCTGCCATGTTATAATTTTGATGCTCAAATAGTTGATATATCTTTTCATATTTGAAGATGTATCTTCATATGTTACAACCTCCAGAATATGAATTTATTGCATACCAATATACTAGCATATACACATTATACTAGATTAAGCATACATTTTTGTCTTATCATGAAAATTGAATTATTATTGTCATGCACTTTGTGAACTTCTGTTTTTATTAAAGCTTGTAGGAGGACAATTTGACTTGGAGATGAATTTCATCATACAAGACATGGAGAGCATTGCTTGCATGGTGAAGCTGTTGGACAGCTGCGATGTTACCTGCCAGGCTGAAGTTTGGAGCATTTTCACAGCAATTCTGAAAAAAAGTATTCGCAATCTACAGGTCTGCACGGATGCAGGGTTGATTGAACATGTTCTTAAAAGAATTCATGGCGTTAACAATATGATAGCAGGTGGGGAATTGATTTGTTTTGGAGTGTCTTGTCTCTAATTATAGCCTATTGAGCTGACGTGAGAATGCAAAACTGGAAGATTTGAAATTATAGAGTTGGCTTGATCAAAAATTGTTTGCTTTTTATTTTTTATGAAGTTGCCGTAGGCCGACTGAACAGATCTATATTGCATAATCGTTTTTCAGGAGGATGATTATTTTAACATCAATACCAACCAAATGAATAACAGAGCTAGAAAATCTGCATGTCCAGATTGCCTTCATTAGGTTTTGAATTTGAATTAGGGAAGTGAGCATTCAGAACATGCAAAGTCCCATGGGTTGAAGATAGAAGGTATGAATGTGCACCTCCTGTATGGTTTTAAACCCAAAAGCACGTGCATTGCAATGGTATATTCATTCCAATGAGCATGTATTCTTTGAATAAATAAAAACAAAATTTGCTGGAAAAACTCAGGTTTGGTGGCATTCGTAGAGAGAGAAAACAGTTCGTATTTCAAGCCCAGTGACCCTTTGAATTTTTTTAATGTTAAGTTAAATTTCAGTTCTGTAAATTAGACAGTTTTTCAGGTATTGTCAGTTTGCATGGTCAGTTTTTAAAAATAACAATCCCTGATGAAGAGGTTTATGCCTAAAACGTCCATTCTCCTGCTGTTTTGGATGCTGCCTGACCTGTGCTTTTCCAGCACCACATTCTTGACTCTAATCTTCAGCATCTGCAGTCCTCACTTCCTCCTTTTAAAAATAACAAATCTAGTTCCTAGGAATTAGTGTTGGTATTAATCTGACAATCTTTCAGTATAGTTGTAACATAACTACCATTGGTCAACTATGTATGTGAAGATGAATGCAAATGATTGGTAATAGCAGGAGCATAAACGAAACCTGGATCTCAACTATGCTGCCAGCATTTTAACATGTCGCAAAACATCCTACTGATCATTGTTTTCAAATGTCTTCCTGACCTTGTCCTTTCTATCTGTTGCCCTCCTCCCCCACGTATCCCAATGATTAAATAGTGATTTAAGAAGGCACCCCCTTCTATGCCCTTCTCCAGGGCGAAAGTTATGGGCAATAAATGCTTGCTGAGCCATTGATACCCACTCGGAGTGAATTTAAAAAAAAGCTTGCCCCTTGCGCATTCCTGATTTTAATTGTTCCTTCTTGGTTGTCATACTTTTGCATGGTTAATGCGCTAAACTCTTATATTCAGTCACCCCTTCCCTGCCCTGCATGCAAAAGAAATATTTCTATTATATCTCTTTTATTTAAGATACTCCTTAAAACCTACTGTTTGTGACTAAATGTTTGGACATGTGGCCTAATGTGGCTTAATTTCAAATTTTATCGAAACACTTGCATGCTGTTTTGGGGAATTTGTTTTATCATTATAAATGAATGTGTTGCTGTTCTGTATTAACATAATCTCAGCAAGCCATATGTCCCAATTAGAAGTTGAAATTACTTGACCAATCCTAGATGGAAGTTTTAAAATTCACCTTTACACATGTTAGATGAGGACTCGATATTGGCACATTGCAAGTGGCCAGGAATAGTTACGTCAAGGGATATGACTGCACCGGTTGGCATGCACCTTACAGATTTTGTCCAAGTTGTTATTGAATTCAAAACTGAGTTCCTTTTTGATGGCGACTTATAACACACATATGATCTAAACAGATACCATTGAGGATTTCCTGAAAAATGTTTTTGCCTCCTTCCCCTTAAGGTTTTGTGTTTATTGAAGTAGTACAAGTAAGTATTGGGTAACCAAATACTAATATTTCTTTGCTTGTTGGAGGACATTTGAGGAAAGACCATGCATATTACTTATTAATGACTTCAGTGTAGTTTATGTGCTGATTGGGAGATGTCATCCGAAACAAGCAAAATCAAAATCAACCCTAGAATTTTCACTTGAATTGTTTGAGACATTTTTAAATTTCTTAGATGCTTACCAGAAGAAGATGTTAACTTTGCACTCTCTATATGATATGTATTGAAGTTCAGTCTGCTTTCCATGACCTGTTATTGGTTCATTCCTGAATGAAATCTGAGCATAGTGGAATCCTTTTTAGAGGAACTGGTAGGTTTTTGGGCTGCCTGTCAGATTGCTTTTATTTTTAAAATCATTTTTCATGGATGTGGACATTGCTGGCTGGCTAGCATTTTATTATCCGTTTATGTTGCCCTTGAGAAGGTGGTAATGAGCTGCTGCCTTGAACTGCTACAGTCCACGTAATATAGGTTGACCCACAATGCCCTGAGGGAGGGAATTCCAGAATGTTGACTGAGTGACAGTGAACAGCTTAGAGGGAATCTTGCAGGTGGTGGTGTTCCAATGTATCTGCTGCCCTTGTCCTTCTAATGGAAGTGATTGTGCTGTCTTAATGACCTTTGGTGAATTTCTGCAGTCCATCTTGTAAATAGTACACTATACTGCTACTGGGCATCTGTGATGGAGGGAGTGGAAGCCTGTGGTTGTGGTGGCAATCAAGTGGGCTGCTTTGTCCTGTATGCTGTCAAGCTTTTTGAGTATTGTTGGAGCTGCACTCATCCAGGCAAGTAGGGAGTATTCCATCATTCACCTAACTTGTGCCTTGTAGATGATAGGTATTTGGGAGTCAGGAGTGAGTTACCTGCTCTTGTAGCCATTATGTTTATGTCCTCAGTCAATCCTGGATGGGTTGAGTGTTTTGAAGAGGTGATAAAGAAGATTGATGAAAGCAGAGTGGTAGATGTTGTCTATATGGACTTAAGTAAAGCAATCGATGAGGTTCCGCTTGGTAGACTGGTTAGTAAAGTTAGATCACATGAGATACAGGCAGACCAGACCAATTGGCTGCAAAGTTGGCTTGAAGGTAGGAGCCAGAGGTCATGGTGCAGGGTTGCTTTTCAAGCTGGAGGCCTGTGATCAGTGTGCCACGAGGATCAGTATTGGGTCCACAGCTTTTCATCATTTATACAAGTGATGACATGGTTAATAAATTTGCAGATGACAACAAAATAGATGGTGTAATGGAGAGAGAGGATGATATTTTTTAAGAGTAGAACTGGACCTTGATCGGTTATGCCAATGGGTTGAAGAGTGGCAGATGGAGTTTAGATAAATGTGCAGTGTTGCATTTTGGTAGGGCTTGTACTGTGAATGGTAGGGCCCTGGGAAGTTTTGTGAACAGAGATCTAGGGGTGCAGGGGTAGAGTTTCTTGAAAATTGAGTCACAGGTAGACAGGGTGATGAAGTGTGTGTTTGGCATACTTGCCTTAATTGGTTAGAACATTTAGTGAAGGAGTTGGGTTGTCATTTTTTGGTTGTACAGGACATTAGTGAGCCCACTTGTAGAATACTGCATTCACTGCTGGTCGCCCATCTATAGGAATTATGTTGAATTTAAGAGGATGCAGAAAAGATTTACAAGCATTTTGCCAGGACTGGAGGGTTTGAGTTTCAGGGAGAGGCTGAATAGGCTGGGGCTATTTTTCCTGGAGCGTTGGAGGCTGAGGGTGACCTGATAGGGTTTTATAAAATTCTGAGGGACATGGATAGAGTGAATAGCCAAGGTGTCTCTGCTAGGATGGGGAGTCTAAAACGAACGTGTTTGAGTTTAAGGTGAGAGGGGAAAGATTTAAAAAGGACCTGAGGGGTTACCTTTTCAAGTAGAGCATGGAGCATGTATGGAAAGAGCTGCCAGAGGAAGTGGTGGAGATGGACACACTTACAACATTTAGAAGGCATCTGGATGGATGCATGAATAGGAAGGTGTTAGAAGGATAGGAACCAAAAGCTGACAGATGGGATGAGGTCAGATTGGGATGTCTGATTGTTGTGGATGAATTGGACTAAAGGGTCTGTTTCTCTGCTGTTTGACTCATCATTGTCACCTCTTCAAAAAAAAACTCAACTTAGTGAGACGTGATTCCCCATGCAGAAAGCCATGTTGACAATCCCCTAAGGAGAAAGTGAGGTCTGCAGATGCTGGAGATCAGAGCTGAAAATGTGTTGCTGGAAAAGCGCAGCAGGTCAGTCAGCAACCAAGGAGCAGGAGAATCGAGGTTTTGGGCATGAGCCCTTCTTCAGGAATGAGGAAAGTGTGTCCAGCGGGCTAAGATAAAAAGTAGGGAGGACTTGGGGGAGGGGCGTTGGAAATGCGATAAGTGGAAGGAGGTCAAGGTGAGGGTGATAGGCCAGAGTGGGGGTGGGGGCGGAGAGGTCAGGAAGAAGATTGCAGGTTAGGAAGGCGGTGCTGAGTTCGAGGGATTTGACTGAGACAAGGTGGGGGGAAGGGAAATGAGGAAACTGGAGAAATCGGAGTTCATCCCTTGTGGTTGGAGGGTTCCTAGGCGGAAGATGAGGCATTCTTCCTCCAACCGTCGTGTTGCTATGGTCTGGCGATGGAGGAGTCCAAGGACCTGCATGTCCTTGGTGGAGTGGGAGGGGCCATGGGGTGGTTGGGTTGGTTGGTGCGGGTGTCCCAGAGGTGTTCTCTGAAACGTTCTGCATGTAGATGGCCTGTCTCCCCAATATAGAGGAGGCCACATCGGGTGCAGCGGATGCAATAAATGATGTGTGTGGAGGTGCAGGTGAATTTGTGGCGGATATGGAAGGATCCCCTAATCACCTAGTGACAATCCCCTAATCAGACCTTGTCTTGCCAAATGCTGCTCCTGGAATCCCCTCCGACAACTTAATTACCACTGATTAAGGGTCACTGGTCTACAGTTCCCTGGCTTTTCTTTACAGCTTTTCTTAAGATATGACGTCTCAATATCCAACCTCCAGTCTTCTGGCATCTTACCCGTGGGTGTCAATGGAACAAATATCTCAGCAAGGGGCCCAGCAAACTCTTCCCTAGCTTCCCACACAGTTCTCGGAAATATGACATCAGGTCCTGGGGAAGTGTCTCCCTTTATGCATTTTAAGACCTCCAGTACCACCTCTTCTGTAATATGAGCTCTTCTCAAGATCTCACTCTTAAGTTCCCCAAGTTCCATGTCCATTCCACAGAAATATGGATACAAGATATTCATTTAGTATCTCCTCCATCTCTTGTGGTTCCACACATAGCCCCATTGATATTGAATTTCCAGTGTATTACTTTTGTGTTATTGATAGAGATGAAATAATTACTGATCACGTTTGGATTGGAACAGCATAAATGTTTGTCATATCGGCAAAACACATTTAGCAGGGCTAGTTAATGGTGAATTTTATAACTTAGTGCCAGTAACTTATAGCATAACTATTTTAATTCACTTCCAGCTTTTAACACCCAAGTTCGCAGAAATCAGGAAACAGTCAGAGAATTGGTTACATGGTAAACATTTGGATGTAGGTTTGCTTGCTGAGTTGGAAGGTTTCTTTTCAGGTGTTTCGTAACCATATTAGGTAACATCTTCCGTGAACCTCCAAATGAAGCACTGGTGGTGTATATGTTTGGGTTTCCTTGGGTTGGTAATGTGATTTCCTATGGTGATGTCATTTCCTGTTCTTTTTCTTAGGGGATGGTAAATGGGATCCAAGTCAATTTTTTTGTTGAGAGAGTTTTGGTTGGAATGCCATGTTTCTAGGAATTTTCGTGCATGTCTCTGTTTGGCTTGTCCTAGGATGGATGTGTTGTCCCAGTCAAAGTGGTGTCCTTTCTCATCTTTATGTAAGGATACAAGTGTGAGTGGGTCATGTCTTTTTGTGGCTAATTGATAATGCATTCTGGTGGCTAGTATGGTGACAAAACGTCTGAAAATGAACCTTGCAGCTCAGCGAGCAAACCTACATCCAGAAACTCAACCTGAGCGACAAATCTTCTCAAAACTTGCTAATGGTAAATATTTGTCTTCTGTGCTAATGTGTGCATTCTATTCTCACAAGGTAGTATCCCCCATTCACCCCTCTCAAAATGTCTGTCCCCAAGGACTGCTTCATAGCTTTCTTGAACCACTTCTATTGTAATTCATTAAAGATCATTCTGTACATATAAAATTTGATAATTTGAGTAGCCTCCTGGTGTCATTGTTTTCTCCCCCACTAGTTGTCTAGAGTATTTCCTGTAACCTCTGAAAGCCTGAACCAATCTCTGCAGATCCAGCAAGGTGTGCAAACCTTGTGGCAAGACCTCTACTGTACAAAGGTTCAGTTTGGATATGGTCTCCAGACTGTTTTGCCCAGCCCTAATCAGTAAGATGTTTGAACCTTTGTGTTTGCTACAGCAAATACTCAGCTGGTGTTAATACAGGAACATAATAGGGCAAAAGTAGAAACTCTGGCCAAGAGATATTAGGAGAACTGAAATGAAGCTTGGTCAGAAAGGTACATAGAGATTATGATGGTACAGAATCGTGTTTTAAAGGAATGTGGTGAAAACATTAAGAAGAAATTCCATTGTTGATTGCCTAGACATTTAAAGCCAATGGTTGGGTGAGGAGAGTTGGAGATTTACAAGAGGCAAAAGTTGGAAGAAATCTGGGTGGTACTTTGATTGAGTGTATTTAATTCACTTAAAGTTTGACCAAAACAGCAGTACACCTATGTGAAAAGGAAAGATAATGACACCTGGAAGAAGTAGTTGTTGCCACAACTTAAGTACGTCAAGTTGACTACTCTTTCACATAATCATAGGAAATTAGAATTTTAAAATTTAGCAATTCCAAGGCAGTTAATCTGTATGGTAAGAAAACAATTTCTATGTAAGCCAGACTTTGGTCAACAAAGAAGAGGGAGCTCTGTTCATTCACATCTTCATGGATTACTTGAAATATAAGAAAATATCATGGTGTTTGCTGGATTTGATCATGATTACCGTCCACATTTTAGTAATGTTGGAAGATCTGAAGGTTGCAATTTTCATCTGCAAAAGCACAAACAAGTAATAGATTGGTAATTCATTCTGCACTTAGTCTAATTTTCTTTTCTAGTTTCTCCTTTTAGACTTAAAGAATTTTAGTATTAAGCATTTGAGCTGAAATACTGCATGATTTTATTTTGGCAAATTTATATAATAAACATTGTCAATTTATAGAAAACTTGAAGTGGCTTACCAGTCCTATCAGAGAAGATTGCATGCAAATGATGATTTCAGTGCATTTCCTGTCCAAAGCTTGCATCACATCAGAGCTGTTTCACATGATTCTCCGTTTTGTCTCTGCATTTCCAAACTCTCCTATGTGACACCTTTTCAGTAAAAGGTGTTTTATTGAGGAATGTAAAAAGGTCCGAAATTAGTCAATGAATTTGATATGGTTCTAGCCTGTGTAATATTTCTAAGCACATAAAGACCCAGTGTCAGAAATTTTGCCATACCTAAGGAAGCACCTTGTATAATGTTGCCACTTCATCGACTTATTCATATTTGCACCAATGGAAACACCTGGCTGTTCTAAGTTTCAAAAAGTTTGGTCATCTTAAAGTAATTTGACTCTTAAGAGGTGATCCCTGTAGATGTTGAATCTCTCATATGATTACTTTTATAGTTTCTTTTTAACATGGTTTATGTTTTGAATTTAAGCAGTGAATTTATTTTCTTTAACTTACCTATACATTCAATTTCAGATCTGCTTGTTGATATGTTAGGAGTGTTGGCGAGCTACAACATAACTGTCCGCGAGCTGAAACTACTGGTTAGCAAAGTGCAAGGAGAGAAACAACAATGGGTAAGATTTGTTGTACTTTATAGTTAATAAAAATTGTAAAAAGTTGAAATCCTGATGTTGCTGCAGAAAAAAGTGGCATTTTATGTACTGGAAAATAAAAATTGCAATGCATTCAATGGAGCTTGAAATATTCCTGAAGCTGTGGTCTAAATCCACAATATAAAGATACAAAGTAATTTATGTAGGGTACTGGTTTGATTCTAATGTCCATTTAAATATCATTTCAAATGCATATTAGAATTCTATGTTGAATAAATTGAGAAAAATTACCTTTTTGATTATATTTATTACTAAGGTTCCTCAATCCATGAGTGTAGGTGGAATCATTTTAAAAAAAAAGACCTTTTTGAGTAATTTTTACTTAAAACTATTTTCTTGACAGCCTCCTCATGCAGTGAAATTATTGACCATATTGAGACAGGTGCCACAGAAACTTAGTCCTGATGCTTTCTTCAGCTTCCCTGGGAAGAGTGCTGCCGTGAGTATTAGCTCAGTTCTGGGTAAACGTCCTGTTTTTAATAAGGTTTTATGTTTCTATTTGAAAGTTGTTCACCTATTAGAATGGAAATTGGAATGTTCCAAAACACACTACTCATTTTATAAGTAAGTATACTTTTTTGTTCTGAAAATTATTTAGGTTAGAATTTATATCATGATTTTAAAAGGATAAACAGCTAAGATGAGCATTGAAGTTGTTCTGTCAAATGTTTGCGTTCTTATTCTGCTAAAAATGAAATATAAGTTATGACAAAGCTCTATTATGGTTCAACACCTATATGGTCAATTTATATCCATTATGGTGTGGTGTCAAAGATTGTCAGTCAAGCTGTACTGTGATTTTTTTTCAATAATTTTAGTTTTGCTTGAGTCTTTGGGAAGAGTAGTCTTTTCATTTGGGGGAAAAATTTAAGCCAAAAAAGTAAATTCCCCTGTTTGCAGGTGACACATTATGGAACACCTTAAATAGCAAAAACCTTATACACACTGTCAAATTGCTAGGTTCGTACTATCCAAAGTTTAGATATCTTTTATACCAAGCAGTACAAGCTAAAATTCAAAAATTCACAGAAAGCAATTAGTATATTAAGATTTTCTACTGGAGAAATAATATAATAAATTAAGAAAAGAAGGAACAAAAGTTACTTGGAGCTTTACTGGTTTAGGGTGGTGTACGTTCACCTTTGGTTTCACAACTTCCTCCTTCTGTAAAAACAGTATCTGACTAGCAGAAAATAGCTCATGTTGGAGCAAGTTATTTCCAAAAAGAAATGTCCAAACATGCCAATTCTTGAAGTGGAGCCAATATTATAAGGGGTGCAAAAGTCCCATTAATCACAAAAGTGAATCGACGATCTTGTTTTGCTGATGAATGTGTGAGGGATTATTAATTGACTTCATTAAACATCTATAATATAGCTGTTAAGGCACTTGAAGAGCACACTCTCCAATTCTAGAAATACTGTGCAGTTCAGCTACATTTTGTGGCATCCATTTCCAAGATTTTTCTTGGTGCGCTTTGATTTTGTTTTGACATTTTTGACTCCTTAAAAGTTGAGAAGTGAACATTGAATCTGTAATTGGTGATATGATACATGAAATGCTTCACATAGGTAAGCAAATTCACAATTGACAATTCAATTTTACTGGATTTCGATTTAACAGTATTACAAAATTTCATGTGCACTGCAAAAAGTTAAAAATTAATTTACGAAAAGGTCAAGTACAGAACTTGGTTAAAATGTTTAACTAGTTCTAAAAATATTTTCTTTTTTACTTTACTCTTTATTTGGAACGTGGTAACTGTACTGCCATTAATATATATTCTGATTGTAAGGGAAAAATGTAAAGAAGTGCTTTAATTCATTATTGTGAATAGGTGACGCAAGCTTTATTATGTTGTTATAATGACGCAATGCTTAACTGCTGTCTTGAAATACAGGCAGTTCTCCTATAACACAAGTTTCGTAAACGCGATTTGGTTGTAATGTGACTGGTGCATTGGGGAGCTTTTTTTTTGAAACATAACTCCCATTGGCTAGGACACAATTCCATCCCTGGTTATCTTAAGTCACACCTAGATGTTTACTTCAGGTCAAGCAAAAGTGGTTGGATATCCAATTTTTTTCTGACCTTAACATTGATGTTTTTGAGGATGTTTTTAGAAATTATTGCAGAGAAAATGTTTTGGATTTCAAAATTCTCCTTATTCTGGACAATGCACCAAGCCTTCCTTCCATAATCGGTGAGCTTTCTGAAAACAAAGTGCTATTTCTATCTACAAACACAACCTTTCTCATTTCAACCTATGGACCAAAGTTATTATCTGAAAGCTTATTATTTAAGATGCACATACAAGAAGCTGTTTGCAGCTACTGAGAGGGATAACGATAATCGTTTTAACAATGTTTGGAATAACCATCTCCTGACTGAGTACTATGCTCCTTTTTTCAGTTTTTCAGCTATACTATAGTGACCCCGAGTGCTTATGTGCCCCATAATCTGAAGTATGAGCTCCTCAATTGGTGCAACTCTTGCATATCAGGTTGTACATAACAGGAGATGAGAAACATCCAAAGATTTTACATTTTACATATAAATTGAAAACATTTCATGAATTTATTTCTTGAGCCCTATTTATCTTATTACATTAGTTCCTCACTTGGGATATTTGCAGATAAATTGTTGGCCCTCATTTCATGGAGGTTGGAACACAAGAGTAGTGAAGTCTTAATACAATTATACAAGGTGCTGGTGAGGCAGCATTTGAATTACAATGAGCAGTTTTGGTTCCCTTACTAAAATAAGGTCACAGGAAATTTAAATATTAAATCATGAAAGTAACCAAGATACAGCAAAAGGAGTGATCTTTGTGTACAAATTTAACTGTGGAAGCTTGCATTAAATTAAATATAGTTTCCTTTTGCAAAAGTGTGGAAGCAATTAATGAGAGTCAGTGAATTAGTTGTACTCTTATGATTTCTAAAATGGATGTACCTGCTAAAATTAAGAAAAAAACCCCGTAGGAACAGGCATAGGCCATTCAGCCAATGGAGCCTGCTCTGCCATTTAATCGAATCATCCTCACAGTTACTTTCCTGCCCTTTCCCTGTCACCCTTTATTCCTCTTAATTAATTCCTCCTTTTATGGGATGTGGTATCTCTGATAAGGCCAGCAATTGTTGCCCATTTTCACATTGCCCTTGATCTATGTGGCATGCTGGGCCATTTCTGTGGGTGTTTAAGAGTCCACCACTGTGGATCTGAAGATGTATATAGGCAGGATCAGAAAAGCGTGGCAAATTTTATTCATTAAAGGAAGATAATGAATTTAAGCAGAAAGCTTATCTTCTGTCATACTTGTTAATTTACCTGCTGATTGAGGGGCAACGAAAATTGGTCCCTTTCTCTTCTGTTTGCCTAAAGAATAGTGTATGACAACGAGTATCTGAGGAGGAACAAAAATATTGGAAAATATCATATATTTTTACTGGAATGGTTTTGTGTTTCAGGCAATAGCTCTGCCTCCAATTGCTAAGTGGCCCTATCAGAATGGCTTCACTTTTCACACATGGCTCCGAATGGATCCTTTGAACAATATCAATGTGGATAAAGACAAGCCTTATTTATATTGGTAAGTGTATTACAAGGTTGTTTTTCTAGAATTCTGATGGTGTCCCTTTGGTGTGGATTAGGGAATGAGAAAACAATTATAAAAGCCATGAGTCTGTACATCTCAGTGAATTACTTGATCAGTTAATGAAATCTGTAGTACTGATCCAGCAAATTTATTTGTTTACGTACCCATAATGGAGTGCTTTTCTGCACATGGCTTGACTTAAGGCTGTGGTGAAAACTGTCAAAATGTGACCAATGAGAAAGGAGATGTGGTCATGATATTTAAAAATAAGGTTCAAACGTCTGTAACTGTTTGCAGTTGGGTTGAAACCAACTCTGAGAAAGTGAGGACTGCAGATGCTGGAGATCAGAGTGATTGTGTGGTGCTGGAAAAGCTCAGTAGGTCAGACAGCATCTGAGGAGCATGAGAATCAACATTTCGGGCATAAGCCCTTCATCAGGCTAAGAGATAAATGGGGGGGACACTGGAAGGAAGGTAGCTGAGAATGCAATGACTCTGATCTCCAGCATCTGCAGTCCTCACTTTTCCCCGGTTGGTTTTAACCTCACCTCCCCACCGCCCCCCCCCCCCGCCCCGCTTCACCCCCTCCCATCTATCTCTCAGTCCCTCGACCCACAAGCCTAATTTCTGATGAAGGGCTTATGTCTGAAACATCGATTCTTCTGCTCCTTGGATGCTGCCTGACGTGCTGTGCTTTTTCAACACCACTCTCTTGACTCTTATCTCCAGTATGTGCAGTCCTCAATTTATCATAAGTTGTAACCCTTGATTTCTTACTCATTAAAATCTGTCTATTTCAGCCAAAAATATACTAATGACCCAGCTGTGATTAAGTCTGGTAAATATTTCCACAGATTGATTTGAGTGAAAAAGTTACCCCATATCTCTCTGTCTTGTGGGTGGCCCCATACTCTGAGATTCTGCCCTCTGGTCTAAGAATCTCCCACAATGGAAAATCCCCTCTCTGCAAGTATCTTGTGAAACACCCCAATGATCTTCTGTTTTTAAAATAAGGCCTTTTTTCATTATTTTAAACAAATACAGGTCCAAGCTATTTAACCTCTCCCAAACACTGAAGCAACCTAGTGAACCTTCTCTGGGCTGTTTTCGTTGGATGTATATCTCCCCTTCAGTAAGGGAACCAAAACTGTTCATTGTATTTCAGGTATGGTCTGACGGGTACCATGCGCAATTTACCTAGCCCTCCCTAGTTTTATATTGTATTCCCATTGAAATAAAGGCTGACATTCCATTTGTCGTAACTGAATTTGTATGCCATCCCTTGGCAATTCATGCATGAGGATTCCCAAATCCCTCTGTGCTGCAACTTTCTGCAGTCTTTCTCCATTTAAATAATATTGATCTGTTTTATTCAACTTGCGAAAGTGCATATTACCACATTTCCAACATTTGTATTTCATCTGCCAAGTTTTTGCACACACACTCAAATCCTGCCTTCCCACTTATTTTTCTGTGATCTGCAAACTTGGCAACAATGCATTCAATGACCCTATCCAAATCTATATTGAATATTGTAATGACCCCATTATTCATTCCTGTGGCACTATTCTAGTCACATATTGCCATCCTGAATATTCCTGATGAAGGGCTTTTGCTTGAAATGTCAATTTTCCTGCTCCTCGGATGCTGCCTGAACTGCTGTGCTTTTCCAGCACCACTTTAATCCAGATCCTGAATATACCCCCTTTATTCCACTGCTGTATTAGTTACTAGTCTTCAATTCATGCTAACATACCACCTTCAAACTATGGGCTTTTATTAAGTAGCCTAATGTGTGGTACCTTATCAAACACCTTGTTAAGAAGCAACAACCCATTTATCCAGTATAGTTAAATGCTAATAATTAATGTTAATGGAACGAATTTAAGCTCTAGCTGAAGCAGAATCATGCTCATATACAGATACTCGTGGGAAAACACATCAAAATGGAGGACAGGGTTCATGGAGTAATGTTATTCAATTCATTGTTGAGTCCAGAAGCATGATGAAGCCCTTATGCAGAAAGTGAGATGTTGTTTTACCTCCTTTTGCTTTGGATTTCACAGGAACTTTGCTGTAGGCCTACCAGAGAAATCCTTTTTCAAGGAAGAAAAATCTGGCAATGGAGGGAATATACTGAAGGTTTACCAGACTGATACCTGGGATGGTAGTATAGATGTTTGACAACAGCCTGCATTTAATTCGGAGTATATTCACTGAAACTTTGAAGAATTAGTGGAGGAGAGCTCATAGAAACATAAAGTTCTAACAGGATTAGACTGCATAACCCATAGGAAGATGTTCCTGATGACCAGGGTGTCCAGAACCAATGTTCACCTCTAAGGATATGGGATGGGCCACTTGGGACTGAGCTGTTTCACCCAAAGAATGGTGAACTTGTGAAACTCTCTGCCACTGAAAGTGATTGAGGCCAAAACATTGAATGTTTTCAAGAAAGCTATAGATTCAGTTCTCAAGTCTAAAGTGATTAAAGAATTTGAGGAGAAAGCAGGAGCAGGATACTGAGATAATTAGCTGTGATCATGTTGAATGGCAGAGCAGGCTCTGAGGGCAGAATGGCCTACTTCTAATTTCTTTGTTCCTAAATGTGAGCATGAGAACAAAATGATGCATTGACATCTCAAGTGACTGGAAGGTTGCGGTTGTGCTTGTGCCTAAACAGAAGTATTTTGCAAAGTGGTCATCCAGTCTTCGTTTGGTTCTCTGATCTAGAAGAAATTGCATTGTGAGCAACAAATACAGTAGACTAAATTTAATGAGGTTCAAATAAGTTGATGCATCACTTTGAAGGAACATTTAGGACCTTGGGCAGTGAGAAGGGAGTGAGGAGTAAATGAGCAAGTGCTACACCTCCAGTGATTGCAAAAGAAGGTGCTTTGAAAGGGGGATGAGATATTGTGGAGGGAAAGGTCACTTTGGAATACTGACAGGGAAAGGGAGGAGAGGATGTGTATAATGGTGATATCAGGCTGGAGGTGGTGGAAACAGAGGATGATTCTTTGAAAATGGAGAGGGGTGGATTGTGGGATTGAAGGAGAAGGTAGGAAGTACCTTATTGTGGTTCTGGGAGCAATGAGCAAGTACTTCATGCTAAAACTGTGAAAGTGGTGTTGTAATGTATTTTGTCATTTGAGAAAGTTACTTTTCCCAGACCACTGTAACTTTAAGAAAGCCTGTATTTCAAAGTTAGAAGTTATTTTTCAATTTCAGATGTGCAATGCTGTTCTCAATGCACATGAATTAGTCTGGGTGTGCTGTCTCAAAATTCAGAAATTTTAAGGAAGGAACAGAATCCGATTTCTGTGAAATTTGCTAGAGAAATTTGAATAATGTTTGGTAGGTTGCATAGAGTTACGAAGATTGAAGATTTTGAAAGCTTCAGGTGTTGCTAATGATGAAGTTAAAAATATTTTTGTCATAACAATCTGCCTGCAAATATTGTTTATAAATTAAAAGTCAAATAACTTGAGTGTGTACACTGTGACTGCAGAAAATAATGTACCAGTAGGTGGTGCTTATAACAAATTAATAACTTTAAATGTATTCGCTAATAGGAAAGACCAAAGTATAAGTGATTATAAATATTTCATGTTTGAGAATGAATTTTCTCCATTTTTGTCTGTTGAGCCTGCAAACAAATTTTAATATTCCTAGAGACAAAGGGCCAGCTCAATCTCTGGTGATTTGCAATTATTAAGTTAAAAATCACACAACACCAGGTTATAGTCCAACAGGTTTATTTGGAAGCACACTAGCTTTCAGAACACCACTCCTTCATCATGTGATTGTGGAGGGCACAAATCTAAGACACAGAATTTATAGCAAAAATTTAGTGTGATGTAACTGAAATTATGCATTGAAAAATACCTTGATTGTCTGTTGAGTCTTTCATCTGTTCGAATACCAAGATAGTTTTACTTCTTTCATGTGTAAATCACAAAATGTTTTTTTTAGAAGTTGCATTCTCAGCTTAGCTGTAACAATGGGTGTTAGCTAGACAATATGTTGAAGGTGTTAGCCCCCGCGTTCTCTGCCTATGCCATGATGTTTAGATTGATTCCAATCTAAAAAGTGACATAACAGTTTTACATGAATCCATGCAGTTTTTGAGTTCAGAGTTCTAAGAATGCAACTTTTATATAAAAAAATGTTTTGTGATTTACACATGAAAGAAGTGAAACTGTCATGGATTCGAACAGATGAAAGACTCAACAGACAATCAAGGTATTTTTCAATGTATAATTTCAGTTACATCACACTGTAAACTTTTGCTATAAATTCTGTGCCTCAGATTTGTGCCCTCCACAATCACCTGATGAAGGAGCGGTGCTCCGAAAGCTAGTGTGCTTTCAAATAAACCTGTTGGACTATAACTTGGTGTTGTGTGATTTTTAACTTTGTACATCCCAGTCCAACACTGGCATCTCCGAATCATGCTATTATTAATGTATTGATATAAGTATGTAATCATAAGTTAAGATATTTTTCTAGTTTTATAATTTAAACTTTTAACGGCAGGTAAATGGGATTGGGGGAGACATCTGTTTGAGAAACTGATGAGCAACACTGAAGTAAAGTTTCAGTTGCCATTATCCTGGAGGACTCCATTTAGATTCTTACTGTCGAAGTAACATGCAACCATCTTTATTGTTCTTGTCAGAATGTACTATTTCACATTCATCCATGTTGAAATCCATTTGGCAGTTGCATGCCCAGTTTTGAAGCTTATTAATGGATTGTAAGTTATTTGAATCCTCCTTGTTGACAAGTACAACCAAATCCTTCCCACCACTATGCACGTAGCGACCCACTCCAAGTTTGCTGTCATTTGCAATGTAGAAGTTGACTTTTGATCTGAAATCTAGATTGTTGATATTAGTTTGAAACATAGTGGTGCAACCCAAATTCTTATGGGAAGAATGCATTTACCTTGATCCCTACAATCTGCTTTCAGCCTTGAGATCAACTAGCTATTCATTCTGCTACTTGTCCTCTCATGCTATATTTTTTGTCCTTATTCATTAATCTGTTAGTTGATACTTTATCAGAGGTAAGTAGTGATGGCTAGTAATTAGTACTGCTTTCTTCCACTTCTTCGAATTGTAGGATGAAATATGACCAGGTTACTGATAATAGGTATTTCATCAAGGTACAAAACTGCATTAAATGTTCAATGAGTCTAGCAAAATTGGCTTAGGATCAATGTAGTTGGGTTTTCTGCTCAGTAATGAAAGTTCTCAAAACTACAGAGAGGCATGGTGGCTCAGTGCTTAGAACTGCTGTCTCGCAGCATCAGTGTCCCAGGTTCGATTCCACCCTCTGGCAATTGTGTGGAATTTGTGCACTCTCCCCATGCCTGCATGGATTTCCTCTGGGTGCTCTGATTTTCTCCTATAGTCCAAAGTCCAGAGATAAGTATGTTAAGTAGATTTGCCATGCTAAATTGTCAATAGCGTCCAAACTTGTGCAGTCCAGGTAGATTAGCCATGAAAAATGCAGCGTTATAGGGATAGGTTAGTGGGGTGGGTCAGTGTCGACTCAGTGGATCGAATGGCTTGCTTCCCAACTAAAGATTCCTCTATTCTATGAAAAATATATCAAATATCATCTTAAAGTTCGATGTATGGATTCAAAGAGTTGTACAGCATGGAAACATATCCTTCAATCCAACTCATCCATGCTGACGAGGTATCCGAAATTTATCTAGTCCTAGTCACCAGTATTTAACCCATATCCCTATTCGTGTACTTATCCAGATGCCTTTTAAATTCTGTAACTGTACCAGCCCTACCACACCCTCTGGCAGCTCACTCTATGCACGCACTATCCTCTGCTTGGAGAAGTTTCCCCTTAGGTCTCTTTTATATCTTTTCCCTCTCACCTTAAACCCAAGCCCTCTAGTTTTGGACTCCTCTGCACTGGGGAAACGACCTCTACTATTCATGATTTAATAAACCTCTAAAAGGTCATTCCTCAGCTCCCAACTCTCCAGGGAAAATAGCTCCAGTCTATTCACCCTGTCCCTCTAGTTCCAACCCTCCAAGGGCGGCATGGTGGTACAGTGGTTAGCACTGCTGCCTCACAGCGCTAGAGACCCGGGTTCAATTCCCGCCTCAGGCAATTGTCTGTGTGGAGTTTGCACCTTCTCCCCGTGTCTGCGTGGGTTTCTTCCGGGCGTTCCGGTTTCCTCCCACAATCCAAAAATATGCAGGTTAGCTGAATTGGCCATGCTAAATTGCCCGTAGTGTTAGGTGAAGGGGTAAATGTAGGGGAATGGTTCTGGGTAGGTTGCTGTTTGGAGGGTTGGTGTGGATTTGTTGGGCCGAAGGGCCTGTTTCCACACTAAGTAATCTAAAAACCCCGGCAGCGTCCTTGTAGGTCTTTTCTGCACCCGTTCACGTTTAACAACATCTTTCCATAGCAGGGAGACCAGAATTGGTTGCAGTATTGCAAAACTGGTCTAACCAATGTCCTGTACAGCTGCGACATGACATCCTTACTCTTATACTCAATTCATTGACCAATTCATTGACTAGTATACCAAAGGCCACCTTCACTAATCTGTCTACTTGTGATCAAAGTTTGTGAGAAGATTTGTAGCTCGGGTGCTCGTTGTTGTGGTACTGTTCGCCGAGCTGGGAATTTGTGTTGCAAACGTTTCATCCTCTGTGCTTGGGAGCCTCCTGTGACTTGTGACTCCATCTTCAAGGAATTATGAACTTGCACCCCAAAGTCTCTTTGTTTGGCAATCCTCCCTAAAGCCCTTAGTAGATAAGTCCTGATTTGCCTTGCCAAAGTGCAACGCCTCACATTTTAATAATATTCATGGACATTATATATGATCCCTTAGTTTGGAATACTTGGTTACTGCACGGGTAAAAAACTTGGTATTAATATTTTTTCTTTAATTGGTATAGTTTTTATTTTATTTTACAGTCACCCTGTTCATAAGTTATCTTCTGACATGGGCAAACAAGCAATTCCCTGTTAACTTTACAACTGCAGTTCTATTATGGAATACAGGATTTTGTTTTATTTCCCACCATCTCCAAGAAAATGTACAAACTTGCTCTTATTTCTGATTACTCACCCAGGTTAGGAGTATTAATATGGATGATAACCAGTAATAATTTGCACCACCATATTCTCTGAACAGGACTCTGGCAAATAATCTTGTTGCACCACAAGGTTTTTTTTTGAAAAATTGGTTTCTACTTTGGAGTTGATCTAAATTTTGTTTTGCTCGGATAATAGGAAAATAGGTTCTGGCTGACATGACAGACATTTGTGACGAATGCAAGGGCATTCTCGAATAATATATGACAGTTTATCAGATTTAATGGTAAGTGGTCTTAGGTGGTACAGAATAGCAGAAGAAAATAGGCTGCATAATTTCAATATCCAATTTGGAATGGTAAAATTCTTCAGAAAGGTAGAGTAAATAAATTATCATTTTCAACCCAGCATTTTCCAAACTCTTCTATTAAGCCTCCATTTTAACACTTGAAGATGAACATAATTCCAGACACCAACAAAAACAAAATCAAGTTCATATTTGTTATATAATTATTACCATTCACAAAGTTCAGCAATAACAAATTATTTAAATAAGCAAGTCTGTGTTTTTAAAAGTACTTTGCAAAACATATTATTTAAATATTCACCAATCATTACTTCATCTGAATCTCTCCAGCTTTTAGGTCTATGCTGAGATCCTTTTGGGGAAGAATGACCATAATATGGTACAATTCTTCATTTAGATCTATTAATGTATTGATATGGATACAGAGCTAGTCGGCAGACAGGAAGCAGAGAGTTAGAATAAATAGGTCCTTTTCAGAGTGGCAGGCAGTAACGAGTGGGGTGCTGCAGGGTTCGGTGCTGGGATCCCAGCTATTCACATGATACATTAATGATTTGGATGAAGGAATTGAATGCCATGTATCCAAATTTGCAGATGACTCTGAGCTGGGTGGCAGTATGTGCTGTGAGGAGGATGCTAAGAGGTTGCTGAGTGTGCAAATACTTGGCAAATGCAATATAATGTGGATAAATGTGAAGGTATCCATTTAGGTTGCAAAAACAAAGGCAGATTATTATTTGAGTGGTGGCGGTTTAGAAAAGGGGGTGGTGAAACAAGACCCGAGTGTCATAGTAGAACAATTGTTGAAGGTTGGCGTGCAATGAGGAAAGCTAATGGCATGCTGGCCTTCAGAGGGAGAGAATTTTGAGTTACCAGAGTAAAGGTGTCTTTTTGCAGTTATGCAGGGCCTTGGTGAGGCCACATCTTGAGTATTGTGTGCAGGTTTGGCCTCCTCGTGTGAAGAAGAACAATCTTGCTATTGAGGGAATTGAATAAAGGTTCACCAGACTGATTCCCATGATGGCAGAACTGACACATAAGGAAAGACTGGAGTGACTGGGGCTTGTACTTGTTGGAATTTAGAAGAATTAGAGGGGCTGTCATAGAGACGCACACAATCCTGATGGGATTGGACAGGCTAAATGCAGGAGGAATGTTCCCGATATTGGTGCTGGGTGTCGCAGTCTAAGTGTAAGAGGTAAGCTATTTAAGACTGAGATGAGGAAAATTTCTTCACTCAAAGTTGTGAACCTGTGGAATTCTCTCCCACAGGAAGTTGTTGGGGCCAGTTCATTAGATATTTTCGAGAGGGAGGTGGACGTGGCCCTTGTGGCTAAAGGGATCAAGGGATATGGAGAGAAAGGGGAAATTGGATGCTGAAATTGCATGATGAGCTATGATCATGTTGAATTGTGGTGTAGATGTGAAGGGTTGAATGGCATACTCCTGCACCTATTTTTCAGTACTTCTATGCCAGGTAGCAGGAGAATTGCAGGTTGAGAGTCTTGATGTTGGAGCCCAGGTCAAAGCCCTGATGAAGGGCTTTTGCCCGAAACGTTGATTTTCCTGCTCCTCGGATGCTGCCTGAACTGCTGTGCTTTTCCAGCACCACTCTAATTCAGCCCAGGTCAATTAGCAGCTCCAAAGTAAAGAAGTTAGATTCAGACTTGCTGAAGCTCAACAGTGAAGACCTCGTTTCTGGGCTTATGGTTGGAACCAGGATTTAGGACTTGAAGTACCCATCAGCTGGAGCGTCTGCCTGGAGAGAGAATGAGAGACCAGCAAGACAAAATACCATGTCAGTCTCTGTGCCAGTATGGGGTGTATTCTCGTCTGCACAATTTGACAATTGTTGCTTTAACCCTGTGGTTTAATGCTCTTCATGGAACCTGGTATTCCATTCCCACTCAGTATACTTGATAGTTTATGCTGAAGTTGTCTCCTTTTAATTTTAGGAAGCACAAAATATGACTGAATTATAGAGATATAGCAGTATATTCAAACTTGCTGTGAAAAACAAATTACACATTTGTATTTATACTGACAGACTTTTAGATATGATATAGAATCCCTACAGTGTGGAAACAGGCCCTTCGGCCCCAGAAGTCCACGCCAACACTCTGAAGAGTAACCCCCACCCTTACACCCATTGCCCTACATTTATCCCAGACTAATACATCTAACCTACACATCCCTGAACACTATGGGCAATTTTTAGCATGGCCAATTCACCTAACCTGCACATCTTTTGGATTGTGGGAGGAAACCGGAGCACCCAGAGGAAATCCATATAGACAAGGGGAGAATGTGCAAACTCCACATAGACAGTCGCCTGAGGCAGGAATCTAACCCAGGTCCCTGGTGCTGTGAGGAAACAGTGCTAACAACTGAGCCCTGTGCTGCCCCAGTCCAGTCCAGTCAATTTTAGTCCAGTCCAGTCAAGTTTAATCCAATCAGATTGTAGAATGGATGTCAGTGAATTTGTTTAATAAATATGAAGTCTTGCTTATATTGGCATTAATCTGTAGAAATCATGACATCTAGGAGTCATGTTTCTACTTTTAACTTAGTACCTTATTGCAGTAGATTTACTGTTGTGTATTCAATAGCTGCAGGTGTTGGACTTTGTTGTGGTGAAACAATACTAAATTAATAATACTGCCCTATTTTCTGCAGTTCTGGGGAAGGGTCACCAGACTCAAAACGTCAACTCTGATTTCACAGATGCTGCCAGACCTGCTTGACCTTTCCTGCAACTTCTGTTTTTGTTTCCTATTTTCTCTTGATGACGTTCTATTTCCTTTGTTTCTATATTTTAGCAAGTTATTCTCACAGCTAAGATATTCCTTTTGTGTAAAGGAAGTTTTCCTAGGTTCTTTCCTCCTTGTATGACTAATTGAAATTGTAGACTCATTGTCAGTGACTCCCCAGAATAGGAAGTGGTCTTTTCTTCTTTATTCTGTCAGATCCTTTTTAAGTATGTTGGCATTCTTCATACCTGAGAAATAGTTAATCTCAAGCCTGTTCCCATCTCTGACATTGATTATATTGTTTGCTCTCAAATTTTCATGCCCTTTGATAATGGAGAGTTCAAACTATACAAAGACTTATATTTGAGGCCTAACTAATGTTTTCTAATGATGTGGAGGTACTGGTGTTGGATTGGGGCGGACAAAGTAAAAAAAATCACAACATTGGGTTATAGTCCAACAGGTTTATTTAAAACTGCAGATGTTCGGAGCCTCTGCTCCTTCCTCCGGGGCTCTGAAAGCTTGCAGTTTCAAATAAACCTGTTGGACTATAACCTGGCATTGTGTGATTTTTGACTAATGTTTTGTATGAATTATCACTACTTTACTCTTGAATGTTTGTTTGCGTGTCACTATTCATAGACATTAGAGTCTTCATGGAATTGTTAGAGCCCTAATGAGTTCAACCATATCCTTCGCTGTCTTTCCATTGTGTTATTCAGTACTTTTTCTGCAAAAGTACTTTTACATGTGCTTAACCAACATTGCATTTATACTCTTCACTTGCCTGCCTGCACTCTGTTAAACTATATCTGATGGAAGTATTTTATGGTCTTTGTTGCTGTTGGTTAAATTTCACAAAAACACTGTTGCTAATTACATTTAAAGAGGAGATTTTGCTTGCAAGCCCTGAATTTTAAAATTGAAAAATGCTGGAAGCAGTTAACAGATAAAGCCACAGAGAAAGGAGTTAGCATTTTAGGTCATTTATTTTAATGAATGACCTGACTTGCTGAGTATTCTCAGCAAGAAAAATGGAAATTGCTGGCAGGATCTGTGGGGTGAAAGCAGAGTTCATGTTTTGAATCCAGAAACTCTTCATCCGAATGTTTTCAGCTGGGAAAAGTCGGTACTTCTGCTGAAAGTGAAGTTTTGGAGTTTGGAGGGAAAGAGAGATGCAAGGGAAGGGATGGAGATGGAGCCGAGACAGACAAAAATATTTGAAAATGGTAGGTAAAGAAGGAGATTATGGATAGGGGAGTCTGGACAGAAGAAAAGTTGAATAAGTGATATTAGGAGCTAAGAGTTCGAGAGATTGGATGAGCTATACTGAAAACAAAGCATATAATGTGCTAACAAGCCTAGGAGTCAAAGAGAAAGCAACCTGTCATGACAGGCTGGGCGTGGGGTAGGTAAAAAACATGGGAGGATGAAAACAGACTCTAAAGTTATGGAACTCTGTGTTGAGTCCTAGAAGCTGCAAGGTCCCAAGTGAAAAATGAGATGTTCTTCAAATTTGTACTGAAGCTTGCTGGAGCACTTTAGCAGGTCTGTGACAGAAGTGTTGGCGTGGGAACATAGTGAGTTGAAGTGGCAGGCAACTAGAAACTTGGAGTAATTTTTCTAGGCAGAACATAGATGTTCTACAAAATGGTCACCCAGTTTTCTCCGTATTCTTAGCATTTGTTTTTACTTCACTGTTCTGACATTCACAGTATTTTACTGTCATTTTAATTTAAGTTTTAATTTTTACTTAAGCAAAACTGTTTACTCACACTCAACAGGGTATTCTAATATTGTGAGAATTAGTTTGGTTTAATTTCACTGTTTTTCTTGATCCTACCTGTATAAGAATGTATCCTTAGCTGATGAGGCGACTTCCACAGTTAATGTCTTAAGCATATATTTGCTCTCCTTCCTAAGACATGCATAGATTTTGCTTTATTACTGAGGGGAACGAGAATGCTTATTTATTCACTATTTAATTTTGAACAGAGAGCTTCACTCTGTTGCTTATTTGTTTTACCGTCTTTTGACACATCCTTTCAGTATAGCCCTATTCCCACACTCCAATGTGCTTTGAAAAACTATATTTGACTAGTCATGAGCTGTGTTGCAGGGAATCTATGAATTGAGGTCGAGTTGATGATGAATTGATTTTTAAAGTTAAGTGTTGATTATAACACTTGTTCTTTTCACTAGCTTTCGTACTAACAAAGGACTTGGATACTCTGCTCATTTTGTTGGAGGTTGTTTGATTGTGACATCAATAAAATCAAAAGGAAAAGGATTCCAGCACTGTGTAAAGTATGACTTCAAGCCCCAGAAGGCAAGTATTCATCACCTTATATACTTACTATGATTGCAGAATTTCATCTTTCAAGAAATTAAATTACTTACTAAACATATTTGTATACAAAAAAATTAAGCTGAAATCATTGCAAGATCCATAATTTGTTTTCCTCAACTGACATAATGCTGAATTTTGAACTGTCTATGCCACTTAATTAAAGCATTTGTTTCAAATGGGAAATACTTCCAGGTTTGCTTACGGGATAGGATCTCTGCCTAATGTGTTGCTTAACCATACAGTTCATGTCGGTCTTAATGAACTACTTGTCAGGATACTAGAATTTGCCTTGATTAGGGAAGAGCCTTCGTTTACTGCATGTTTTGGAGGTTCCAGTGTTAGACTGGGACTACCTTATTTGGAAGCAAGTGTTTCCAAATAAACCTTTTGGACCTGATGTGAGATTTTTAACTTTACTACACTTACTAGTTTTGTGCTACTTAAACAGTGTAAATGTGTGGATGTCTGAAGTGGATGGTGTTTGCGTTCAGCTGTGATGCAGTGGTAACTAGGTTGTCAACTTCAGTTGCTATGGTTCATCTGGATACAGCCAATGAGTGGCTATTGTTTGCAACTGTGCGTCAGTATTGTCTTTTGGCTTCGAGCAAGAAAAAAATGGAAAGATGAGGAGGTGCAAGGGTTATCAAGGTGGGTAGGATGTTGGAAGAAAATTTGAGTGGTGAAGGCATTGCTGTCCATATGTTTAGTTAAAGGGAGGAAAGAAGGAAATCAAAGAAGCTGGAATCTAAGAAATGTAGACTTAAAATAATGTGGAAGGAGGTGGTGGTGTTTGGGGGCAATTTTTGTAAAGTTATAGGAGACTGTAGAAAGAGAGACCGGGTGGGATGTGCTGTGATGTCATGAAGTACTTTAAATAAGATGTGAATTTTAAATTTGAAGCACAAATCAATTTAGAGTTAATGTAGGCCAACAAGGTTAGGGGAGCTGAGTAGGAAAGATTTAGGGGATGAGATATGAGGATTAGTCTTTTAACGTTTATGAAAAATGGGGAACTACTTTGTACTCACTGTTCATTTGACAGCACTGTTGTCTGTGTGATTGTAATGAACTTGCGATACCAACACTTGAAGTATAATGTCTGCACCTTGAACATCACTCTGAAATTTGTAATTGTCTTTTGTAAAAAAAACGACTTGAGTTATTGTATACTGGTCGCTTCTATTTCAGCCAGTTTTTTCCCGTATGAGTGCAAAACATGGTTCACTGGAAATATTAGAAATCTTAAGAGTTGCTTTCTTGAATAGCTATGTTTGAGGAACCCTGTAGCATTTGCAAATAGCAAGTAATAGTAGTTAGTTGGGAAGCTTAATGAATTAAATAAAAGCTACAATACAATAAATATTTATTTCATATGTTGTGCAGTAATATGAGGAAATGTGCATCTGTTTACTGTGCCAGTTATTTAATGAAAGTGAATTGTTTAAAATATCACGAAAGTAAGTTGTAAATTCTTTATTATAGTGGTATATGGTGACAATAGTGCATATTTACAATCGATGGAAAAACAGTGAGATCCGGTGTTATGTGAATGGTGAATTGGCATCCTTTGGAGAGATTACATGGCTTGTGAATACTAGTGATGTAAGTAACGTTATAAAACTGCAACTTGAAAACCTTTATTGAATATTTAGAGTCAGTTCATAAATGATTTTTGTTCAAATGTAAATTCTTTGTAACCATGTTTACCTGAATTCTTCCTTCAATTCTACTTATTCTGATGACATTTATAATGCCACAACTGAAATCAAGGTTGGAAAAACTTTTAATGGTTTAAAAAGCTGTTAAATTCATGTTTCCCACTTTTGAAAGTTAATTCATTTTGAACTCCTCCTTCGCTGAGTCAATAGATCCCAGTCCATTTTCTTGTTATATCTTTTGATTCATTAAAATAAAATGACAGACCAATTCTTTAAGTGCAAATGTCTCTTGGAATTGAAATGTAAGCTTAGGTCTCCTAGTGATGTATTCAAAACGCTGGTTTTCTATTTATTGGCCTTATTTCTTTTGCAGTGTGGGAATATACTGATAATGAAAGTTTAGATATTAAATTAGATATTAGGTCTACGGGAGTATTTTGAGGCAATTTTGGAATTTATTCTTAATTATTTTCAAATAACGTTATTATAAGATGGGCTTTTTACTCTTTGACCTTTTTAAAAAATCTGCAATAGCTAGAGCCTGAGAATTTCCAAAAGTGTACACAATATTTTTAAACAAAAGTAAAGATTTTAATATTTCAACTTGAGTTGAAGATTAACATATTTTAAATAGTAAATTGCCTAATCTTTTCTGCTAGCTTACAGATTGTGCACAGTTGAGCTGTGTGAATCTAATAAATGTGAAATATCTGAAATTGAAATAAATCATCTAATTCATGAATATTGCAAAAGGGTTTTAATATCCAAGTTGTTTTTGAATATCTGATACACATTTGTTGCTTCTTTGCTGAAAATATACCTTCACTACTTTTGAGTGAAACATTATTTGGGTTATCATGGTGTATGCTAAGTGCAGAGTAGTTGTTGAAATCCTCATCATTCAAGATTACAGGTCAAAGTCATGCCTCTGCCATTGATCCCTCATTGGATTAGTTTGAAGGATGTTCCTGAATCTGGGCGCTCAGTACAAGGATACAGGGTAGGTCATTTAGGACTGAAACAGGGAGAAATTTCTTTGTCCAGAGTGTGGTGAACCTTCTGAATTCTCTACTAAAGAAAGTGGTTGGGCCAAAACATTGAATGTTTTCAAGAAAGAGTTAGATATAGTTCTTATGGCTAAATTGATCAAAAGGTACAGGGAGAAAGTGGAAACACAGTACAGAGCTAGATGGTCAGCCATGATCATATTGAATGGTAGAGCAGGCTCAAAGGACTGAATGCTTTATTCCTACTTCCTATGTTTCTGTGGAATTCTCTGACCTAGATAATTGCATTCTCCTTATATATGGCACAATTTAGGTCCATAAGACATTAGGAGCAGAAATTAGGCCATTCAGCCCATTGAGTTGGCTTTGCCATTCAATCGTGGCTGATAAGTTTCTCAACAGCTTTCTTCTCATAACCCTTGATTCTCTCAATACTCAAGAACCTAACTATCTCAATATTAAATGTACTCAATGACCTGGCCTCCCTAGCCTTCTGTGGTAATGAATTCCATAGATTCACCACTCTCCCTGGCTGAAGACATTTCTCCTTATCTCCGTACTAAAAAGTCTTCTCTTACTTTAAGGTTATTCCCTTGAGTCCGAGGGTCTGCTTCCAATGGGCGGCACGTTGGCAGTGGGCGGCACGGTGGCACAGTGGTTAGCACTGCTGTCTCACAGCGCCAGAGACCCGGGTTCAATTCCCGCCTCAGGCGACTGACTGTGTGGAGTTTGCACATTCTCCCCGTGTCTGCGTGGGTTTCCTCCGGGTGCTCCGGTTTCCTCCCACAGTCCAAAGATGTGCAGGTCAGGTGAATTGGCCATGTTAAATTGCCCGTAGTGTTAGGTAGGGGTAGATGTAGATGTAGGGGTATGGGTGGGTTACGCTTCGGCGGGGCGGTGTGGACTTGTTGGGCCGAAGGGCCTGTTTCCACACTGTAAGTAATCTAATCTAATCTAATCTAATCTAATCTAATCTTCCCAACATCTACTCTGTCCAGGCCATTCGGTATTTCTGTGTTATATTTAGATCTCCCCTCATCCTTCTAAATTCCGAGAATAAACCCAAAGTCCTCAAATGTTCCTTATATGTCAAGCTTTTCATTCCTGGGAGTATTCTCATGAACCTCCTCTGAACATTCTCTTGGGCCAGCACATCCATCCTGAGATATGGGGCCCAAAACTGCGCACAATACTCTAAATGTGGCGTGACCAGATCTTGTGTCGCCTCAGACGTACATCCCTGCTTTTATATTCAAGTCCTCTCAAAATAACTGCCAACATTGCATTTGCCTTTCAAACGACTCACTCACCCTGCAAGTTTACCTTGAGAGAATTCTGGACTAGAACTCCCAAGTATCTTTGTAATTCAGACTTCTGAATTTTCTCCCCATTAGAAAATAGTCCATGCCTCTCTTCTTCCCAAAGTGCATGACCTCACACTTTCCCACATTATACTCCATCTACTACATCTTTGCCCACTCTCCTAATCTGTCTAAATCCTTTCGTACCCATCCCGCCTCCTCAACACTACTTGTCCCTCTACCTATCTTTGTACCATTTGCAAACTTAGCCAGAACGCCATCAGTTTCTTCATCTGGATTGTTAATGTATAAAGTGAAAACTTTTGGTCCCAACATTGAGCCTTGCAGAACATCACTTGGCACCAAGGACCCTCTTGTATCCACTCTCTGGTTTCTGCCAGACAGCCAAGCTTCTATCCATGCTAGCACCTTGCTTCTGATACCATGAGCCCTTATCTTACTCAGTAGCATCCTGTGTGGCACCTTGTCAAAGGCCTTCTTGAAGTCCAGATAGATAACCTCCATTGGCTCTCCTTAATGTAATCTGCTTGTTACTTCCTCAAAGATTTCTAGCAGGTTTGTCAGGCATGACCTCCCCTTGATGAAACTATGCTGACTTGGCACTATTTTACCATACACTTCCAAGTATTCTGAAATCTTATCCGTCACAATGGATTTCAGGATCTTCCCCATGGCTGAGGTTAGGCAAATTGGTCTATAATTTTCTGCCTTTGGCCTTACTCCCTTTTTTAAACAGGGGTATCACATTAGTGGCTTTCCAATCCTCTGGGACCCTCTCTGACTCCAGTGATTCCTGAAAGATCACTATTAATGCCTCCGCTATCTCTTCAGTTAGCTCCCTTAGAACTCTTAGGTCCTGAAAGCCAGAAAGTATCCTTTGTTATACTAAGGAAGATTATCTCTCTAACTTTAAGAGTAAACCACTTGTACAAATGAATGTATGCTTAGAAAAAAGCCTGTCCTTGTTCAGGCCTAAAGGAAAGAAAGCCTCAGCAATTTAAAAACAATTGCACGCTCCACTCTTTTTCTTGCCACATTTACAAAAAATATATATGAAAAGGCTAAAGTGTGCACTTTTATGACGCATAAATTAGATCACACACAATTAGAGTATGTCTATTACTCAACATATAATCAGACAAAGTAGGCCTGCCAACAGTGAGTGTGACATAGAAGAACAAATAGGTAAACAGATTATGGAAAGATGTAGAGGCAACAGGGTGGTGGTGATGGGAGATTTTAATTTTCCTGACATTGATTGGGATACAGTTAGTGTCAGAGGTCTGGATGGGGCAGAATTTGTAAGAATAGTCTGATGAGGCAAGGGGCCATATTGAATCTGGTGTTGGGGAATGAGACAGGCCAGGTGGTAGAAGTTGCGGTGGGGGATTTCTTTGGGAACAGTGACCACAATTCTAAGTTTTAGAAAACTCATAGACAAAGATGAGAGGGTCCTAAGGGAAGAGTACGAAACTGGGTCAAGGCCAATTCTATCAAAATTAGGCAGGAGCTAGGAAATGTGGATTGGACACAGCTAATTGAAGCAAAGTCCACATTTGATATGTGGGAGGCTTTCAAAGAGAGTGCAGGTTAGGTATTTTCCATTGAAAGCAAAAGATAGGAAAGGCAAGATTTGTGAACCGTGGGTGACAGGAGAAATCGTGCAACTAACCAAGAGGAAAAAGGAAGTGTACACGAGGTCCAGGCGGCTAAGAACAGAACGGGCCAGAGGAATATCGGAAGAGTAAGACCAGTCTTAAATGAGGAATCAAGCGGGCTAAAAGGGGTCATGAAATAGTTTTAGCGAGCAGAATTAAGAATAATCCCAAAGCATTTTATTCTTATATAAGAAGCAAGCGAGTAACTAGAAAAAGGATTGGTTCGCTAAAGGATAACCTAAGGAAAGCTGTGTGTCGAACCTGAGAGAATGGGTATGATTCTGAACGATTTCCTTGCATCACTGTTGGTTGAAGAGAGGGACATGATGAATGTTGAGATTAGAGATGGAAGTTTGATTTCTCTGGATCACGTTGACATAAGGAGGGAGGATGTGTTGGGTCGGCTAAAGGATATTAAGGTGGACAAATCCCCAGGACTGGATGGGATCAATCCCAAGTTGCTGAGGGAATTGAGAGAGGAAATAGCTGGGGCCCTGACAGATATCTTTGTGGCATCCTTAAATACAGGGGAGGTGCTGGAGGACTGGAAAGTTGCTCATGTTGTCCCCTTGTACAAGAAGGGTAGTAGGGATATTCTGGGTAACTACAGACCAATGAGCCTGATGTCAGTGGTGGGAAAGTTGCTGGAGAAGGTACTGAGGGATAGGATCTATTTATATTTGGAAAAGAATGGGCAACATGGTTTTGTGCGGGGGAGATAATGCCTTCCCAACTTAATAGAGTTCTCTGAGGAAGTGACAAAGTTGATAGATGAAGGAAGGGCTGTAGATGTCATTAACATGGACTTTAGTAAGGCATTTGATAAGGTTCCCCATGGTAAACTAATAGAGAAAGTGAAGTTATGTAGTGTGCAGGGTGTTCTAGCTAGGTGGATAAAGAACTGGTTGAGCAACAGGAGACAGAGGGAGTTGTAGGGAGTTTCTCGAAATTGAGAAAGGTGACCAGTGGTGTTCCATAGGGATTGGTGGTGGGGCCACTGTTGTTTGTGATATACATAAATGATCTGGAAGAGGGCACTGTTGGAATGATCAGCAAGTTTGCAGGTGACACAAAGATTGGTGGAGTAGCAGAAATCTGTCAAAGAATACAGGAGAATATAGATAGACTGTAGAGTTGGGCGGAGAAGTGGCAGATAGAGTTCAATCCAGGCAAATGTGAAGTGATGCATTTTGGGCAGTCTAATTCTAGAGCGAATTATACAGTAAATGGAAGAGTTTTGGGAAAAGTTGATGGGCCGAGAGATCTGGGAGTTCCGGTCCATTGTACCCTGAAGGTTGCTGCACAAGTGGATAGAGTAGTCAAGAAGGCATCTGGTATGCTTGCCTTCATCAGATGGAGTATTGAGTATAAGAACTGGCAGGTTATGTTAAAATTGTACATGGCATTGGTTTGGCTGCATTTAAAATACTGTGTACACTTCTAGTTGCCACATTAGCAAAAGGGTGTGGCTGCTTTGGACAGGGTGCAGAGAAGGTTTGAGTATGTTGCCTGGTATGGAAGGTGCCTAGATATGAAGAGAGGTTGAGTAGGTTAGGTTTGTTTTCATTAGAAAAAAGGAGATTGGGGGAGACCTGATGAGGGCTACAAAATCATTAAGGGTATAGATAGGGTGGATAGAGATAAGCTTTTTCCCAGGGTGAAGAATTCCATAACGAGAGGTCACACTTTCAAGGTGAGAGGTGAAAAGTTTTAAGAAGGATACATGCGACAAGTACTTTATACAGAGGGTGGTAGGTGCCTGGAATGCATTGCCAGCAGAGGAGTTGAAGCAGGCACGGTAGATTCATTTAAGATGCATCTGGACAGATGCATGAGTAGGTGGGGAGCAGAGGAATACAGATGCTTAGGAATTGGGCGACAGGTTTAGACATTGGATTTGGATCGGTTCAGGCTTGAAGGGCCGAAGGGCCTGCTCCTGTGTTGTAAATTTTCTTTGCTCTTTAATTACCCACATGTGGCTGGTGGATAATATGTTGGACAACAAAGTCCTTGCATGCATCTCATTCTCTAACATAAATTACTGCTTCTCAAACTTTTTTTCCACTGGATCCCATTTTGAAGTTTAAATTGTTGTAACTTCTCGGTGAAATCTGAGGGCTGGATAGTGGGGTCCCTCTGTTTGTGTAGAGGGTGGCTTAGAGCTCCATGGCAGCCATTGCTGTATTGTAGCTTGCAATGCCAAGTTTTCAGCTCATGATCCCTCTTGGATCTTGGCCCTCACTATAGAAGCCTTGTCTTAAATAATGATTAATACCATTAATTCTATTTTCACTTGGTGAGCAGTTATTTCTCAGGTTAATTCAAAGAATGATGTATTTTCTCCCAGGCTATCCTATGGGTTAAAGTGAAGCGAACCTTTTTTTAGTGAAACTATTCACAAAATTGCAACATGGAGCTCAGAGTTATTGCGTGGACTCTGAGGTTTGATTCCTAAATAAATCCTAAATGAAGAAAATATTTCCCAATAAAATTCACGAAAGAGGAGGAAAACAACAACAAACTGCTATTCCTAGATGCCACAATAGAGTGAACAGCCATTGGGAAATTTCAAACTGGTGTCTACAGAAAAACAACACATAATGACCAAATACTAAACTACAGAAGCAATCATCCCAGCACCCACAAACGAAACTGTGTTAGAACATTATTTCAATGAGTCCCCACACACTGCAGCGCAGAGGAAAATCATCTATATACTGTATTCAAAAAGAACGGGTACTCAATGAACACAGTCCGCTGATTTCTCAGCAACAAATCCCAAAAAGCGAACAAAACATGTCCAGAAACCCTAGCCACACTCCCCTGCATCAAAGACATCTCGGAAATGACTGCCTGACTACTCTGACCTCGTGCGTCATGGTCGCCCACAAACACTAAAACAGCAGCTAATGAACTTGAAGGAGCCTAAACAGACATTAAGCAAAACTAATATTGTTTACAAAATATCTTGCAAGAACTGTGACAAACAGGCAGAAAACTCGCTAAAAGGATATATGAACATCAACTAGCCACAAAAAAGACATGACCCACTGTCACTAGTATCTTTGCATACAGATGAGGAAGGACACCACTTTGACTGGGACAACACACCTATCCTAGGACAAGCCAAACAGAGAGACACACGAGAATTCCTAGAAGCAATGCATCCCAACCGGAACTCTATCAACAAAGACAATGACAATCCCATTTATCATCCCCTGAGGAAAAGAACAGGAAAAGGTGTCACCACAGGAAATGATGTCACCAACCCAAGGAGCCCTAAAAGCACAAATAGAAAGTGGGCCATACCGCCAGTGCTTTATCCGGAGGCTCACTGATGATGTTACCGAGTATGGTGATGAAACATCTAAAAATGAACCTTCCAGCTTAGTGAGCAAACCTACATCCAGATATTTCCCAATTCATAATAATTTTCATGGCGTGTCGTTATCCTTCACACATTAATCCTCCACTCTGATTACTTGCGTGCTGCTATTAGAAAAATACATGAGACTTCGGACCATTGCTGCTACATGATAGATG
Organism: Chiloscyllium punctatum; assembly: GCF_047496795.1. Lineage (NCBI taxonomy): Eukaryota > Metazoa > Chordata > Chondrichthyes > Orectolobiformes > Hemiscylliidae > Chiloscyllium > Chiloscyllium punctatum. Next base: position 6,680,176 of record NC_092739.1, read on the forward strand.
TAGATGAGAGAAAGCTGTTAATATTAGACAATTATAGCAGGTTACATGAAATGATGTGGCTTATTACATACTAAAACATCTTTACAAATAACTCATTTTGTAAATTACTATCTTTAGAAATGAGAATTTGAATTAAGTTTGGAATGTACACATTAATAACTTTATAATTTCATCTGTTTATATTTTTAGACATTTGATAAATGTTTCCTGGGATCTTCAGAAACAGCAGATGCAAACAGAGTATTCTGTGGGCAACTTGGAGCAGTTTATGTATTTGCTGAAGCTCTAAATGCAGCACAGATATTTGCAATATATCAATTAGGTCCTGGATATAAGGTATTCTAATGTGAGAATTTAGTTTAAAGATAAATGAAATTTCATTTTTGAGATGAGTCACTAGTCAGACTGTCTGTTAATAGTGGTTACTTACTGTAGAATTCAATTGCAGCTCTGAATGATTTAGATTAACATCAAATTATAAGACTTGTTAAGATTAATGATATTTTTGGTGGCATTGCCCTGTCAAAGAATGTTTACAAAAAGCAGCTAGATTGTGTAACTTCTGGTCCACCCATTTATTAGCATGTAGTCAGACATTACTTGTTACACTACTGTCGTGACTACTCAATTTTGAGAACTTTTTAAATTAAAAATAATAGTGTCATGGAATCTATGATATACCATTTCATGTACACCATGCCTGCTTGGAATTTATGATTGTTTGGTAATGCAAACTATGAATGCAAGTCTATAATCAGACCCATTTTGTATCTTACTTCTATCAAGTAGGTACAAAAGCAGTGATGCTAAAATCAAAGTATGGAAATGGAAACCAGTGAAAAATTAGAAATTCACTCTACTGTGTATATTTCAGCTCAGTAATGCATGATTGGCACTTTTGAAATCTCAATCTAGTCCTAACTAGAGAAGACAGCATTTAATTTTGTAAAAAGGCAAATTATGAGTAGAAGATTTGAGTACAAAGAACATCAGACATAGAACAATACAGTACAGAACAGGCCCTTCGGCCCTCAATGTTGCAGCGACCTGTGAACTATTCTCATTTGATCCCCCTACACTATCCCATCGTCATCCATGTGCTTATCTAAGGATTGTTTAAATCTGCCTATTGTGGCTGTGTTAACTACATTGGCAGGTTGGGCATTCCATGCCCTTACCACTCAAGTAAAGAACCTGCCTCTGATATCTGTCTTAAATCGATCATCCCTTAATTTGTAGTTCTGCCCCCTTGTACAATCTGGCACTCCAACATCCTAGGGAAAAGACTTTCACTGTCTACCCTGTCTAATCCTCTGATCATCTTGTCAATTAGCAGTTTGGGTTTCTTTCTTTCTCCCTCTCTCCCCCTCACTGACCTCACTATGTGCTTCCTTTGTCTGTTCCTCTCCCTTTTAAAAGGGTTGTTTTACCTTTTTATTCCTCGAAAGTTCCAATACAATGCAACAGGATGTAAAACAGTAATCGCTGCTCCTGGAATTCGAGGAAATCACCTCCAACACCTAGAATACCTCAAAAAAAAAGGAACAGCCTGTTGGAATCAGAAATTTTTCCCGTCCTCCATCTTGGATTACCCAGAATCTTTTTTTCTTCAAAAAACTCAATCACATTAGGTCTTCCGACACCTCACCTGTGGCTATCAGTGATGCAAATATCTCAGCAAGGAGCCCAACAACTAGCTTGCCACAAAATTCTAGGGGATACCTGATCAGGTCCTGGGGGTTTATCCACCTTTATCTGTTTTAAGTCACAAATTCTATCACACTGGGGTTCACTTATGACACTTAACTGAGACATTGCTATTTGCAGCAATCCGATACTATTTTATGCACTTCCTTTTTATTCATTTGTGGGATGTGGGCGTCACTGGATTGGCCAGCATTGTATTGCCCGTCCCTAGTTGCCCTCGCGAACGTGGTGGTGAGCAGCAGTCCACATGCTGTGGGTTGACCCATAATGCCATTAGGGAGAGAATTCCAGGATTTGACGCAGTGACAATGAAGGAACTGCAATATATTTCCAAGTCAGTATGCTGAGTGGCTTGGAGGGGAACTTGAAGGTGGTGTGTCCCCTTATATCTGCTGCCCTTGACTATCCAGATGGAAGTAGTCATTCGTTTGGAAGGCGCTATCTAAGGATTTTTGGTGAATTTCTGCAGTACATCTTATAGATAGTACACACTGCTGCTACTGAGCATCGGTGGAGGAGAGAGTGGATGCTTGTGGGTGTTGTGCCAATCAAGCGGGCGGTTTTGTCCTTTATGGTGTCAAGCTTTAGTTTTGTTGGGACTGCACTCAGCCAAGCAAGTGAGGAGCATTCAATTACACTCCTGACTTGTGTCTTGTAGATAGTGGACAGGCTTTAAGAAGTCAGGATGTAGCAAAGAAGTTATACTAATAAAATCACCTGTTGGTCAGATTGATTGATTTAAAATCTCGTCCAAAGTATGATTCCGTGCATAGCTAAGAGCTTGAATTAAATGTTTCCTTAATTTTGCGAATGTAAGTGTACATAACACAAGCTGTTCAATGATTGGTGCAATGAAGTTAAACCAGACCCCAATAAAATTCCACTTCTTTATTCAACCTATCTCCCACAACACCCTTCACTGCCACTTTGCAAAGGACAGTTCTACACTGAATATTTAAATGGGCATGATTTGGAGGTGCCGGTGTTGGACTGGAGTGTACAAAGTTAAAAATCACAAAACGCTAGGTTATAGTCCAACAAGTTTAATTGGAAGCACACTAGCTTTCGGAGCGTCGCTCCTTCATCAGGTGATAGTGGAGGGCTATAAATTTTGTGTTAGGATTGAGACCTCCACTGTCACCTGATGAAGGAGTGACGCTCCCAAAGCTAGTGTGCTTTCAATTAAACCTGTTGGTCTATAACCTGGTGTTGTGTGATTTTTAACTATTAAAATGGGAGATTGAACAGTTAAGCTATCTAGGCCATTGGTCTAAACTTGTTTTCGCTGGAGTTTAGAATAATGAGAGGTGATTTCCTGAGTGGTCTCAATAAGGTAATCATGCAAAGAATGTTTTCTTTTATGGGTGAACCAGAACCCGGGGTTATGCGTTTAAAATTAACGACACCCTTTGAGGACAGAGATGAGAGGAGTTTATTTTCTTTCTTGTTTGTGCAACTTTGGATATCTCTGTCCTTCAAAGGCAGTGAAGGTAGGGTCATTTATTGTTTTAAAGGCAGTGGAAAGTAGACTTTTGATAGGCAAGAGAATCAGAGGTTATTGCAGATTGGAATGTGAAAGAGACTAGGATCAACCATGATCTTGTTGAATGATGAAGCAGGAGAGCCGAATGGCCTATTTCTACTCCTGCTTTGTACATCCCTAGGTACCATATTAGTATTTACTGATAGGAGGTGTATACACTAATGTAAGATGTTTACATGTGCTGAACGGGTATGAAAACGGTGGATGAATTTCAATGTAGATAAGTGTGACATGATATCTTTTGATGGGAGGAATATGGAGACCATCTATACTTTAAAAGTAAGAATCAGCTTAAGATTTGAAGATAAGGAAATCTCGCAATACAGATTCACATCTTTATAGTAGCAATACAGATCACCAAGTTACCAAAAAAATCAGAATTCAAAATCTACAGAAATTGATAGATGTTAAATTTGTAAATTCTTTGTTGGGCTATGTTTAAACCACTGTGTAGAATTGTGATCACTATATCATCAAAATAATGTGGAAGAACCATAGGAAGGGCAAAAAAAAGTTGAACCAGGACTTAGGGGATACAGTTACCAGAAAACTCTGAACAACCAAGTTCTCTTTCTTCAAGAGAAGAGAAGCATCAAGTGTGTTATAATCCCAGATGAATATAATACTGTATAATTCGATCCTAGAACAAAGCATGACTCATACATTTGATTTTTGCAGTTTGTTAATATGGTCATTGTCACTGAAACATATTCACAGGAGCTTCCAGATGTTCTTTAACAATACAACATTGTTCATTACAGAAAATAAGCAACAAACTTAGCTCTGTTGAAGACGGTTAAAAACATCTTCATACATTGTGAAAACAAAGTTTAAACTTGTTTCCCAAAAAAGATCTGTTAAAGTCCTCGAGAAATATCACTCCTACCTCAGCTTTTCAGATCTCTACTTAACTGACTTCCTCAGTTTTTGTTATTCTTTAAGTTTGGTGAGTTTTCTTTTGATTCCTTTATGAACTGGCATGCCTCTGGCCCAAACTTTCGCAGTTCTGACAAACTGAAACTTTCTATCCAAATTCTCTTGGCTTGGATACTTCACAGATCCAAAATCACTTCTCCTGAGGTGATTGGTTCCTTTGAAATAAACTGCAAAATACTTTGTTTTCCATCTAGGAGAAAATAAAACTGTTCAGGTTTTTCTCCATGAAAACTGCAAGTCTTCTGTTTTGAAGTCGAAACTAAACGAATAAACTTACTTGTATAAACTGTTTATCCATTAAGACTGCAGAAGTTCTCCCAGGCATTCTGTTGCAGTTATGTATTTTCTTGGAGTTGATGTATTTAGGTTCCTGTTTGAAATTGACTTTCTGACCTTGTAAAGTAAAAACCTTCACAGAATTGACCCACATCTGTCTGCCTCTATTTTGAAATCATAATCCAAAGGTATCTGTATTATACACGTTTATCACAGATGACCTGATAAGTCCTCAAAGTTTAAAAGTAATTGTTCAGGCTGTCAATGACGAATTATGTTAATGTAGTGCCTTTTGTATTCATAACATTTCTTGAGCTATCACAGACTGGAGTGTTCCAAACAAAATTTGACATTAAACCACTTAGAATGATGTTAGGGTTGAAAGCCTGAGGCTTGGTCAAAGTACATCGAAGAGTGTCTAAAAGGAGGAAAACGGTTGCAAATGATTCAGATTTTGAGAGGGAATTCCCTAAAGATGGTTCCACTTGGGTGGAAATCCAAAAATAAGGATTATAATTGTACGTTGATAAATTGATGTAGATGAAATTTCCTTGTATGCAGTAGTGATTGTAGAATTTGTACCATGATGAGTGGTTGATGGAAATAGCAAAGATGTGTGTGTTCAAGGCCATATTAAATCAGTACATGAGAGGTGAAGGAGTAGAAGAATACAATATTAGGATGAGATTAAACTAGTGTGTGGAGAGTCACGTGGACCATAAAGCAATACGGACCTGGTTTAAATAGATTAATTCTCTGTTGTTAATTCTTTGTACTATTGTAAGATTGAGAAAACAGACCTGTGCATTATATATGCAACTCTTTGCAACACCACTACCTCATCACTGGAATCCTCATTGTGTTTTGTATGTTTTGATTGATATGCTAGTAGTGCTGTAGGCCAAATTTACGAGTTGACAAGCCATTGCAAGATATTGCAGCATGAATCCTGAGTTGTAAATCTGTTCTCGGCAATGCTATTCAGTGTCAGGTGGAAATTTTGTTGTTCACCTAAAGTTCAGAAGGAAAATATTGTGGATGCTGTAAATCTGAATTAACAATGAAAACAAAAACAAAACTATGAACAGAGTGCTATCCAGCACTTTGTATTATTATTTTAGAAGTGATGCTGTTCTTAATTTTATGCAAATTAGACTTTTGTAACAGTGCAGTACTGTATATGTAATGAATCCACAGTAATTGGATTTCACTCTCTGCCAGATGGGTCAGTAAATATGGCCCAGTTTCCAAATTTGAATGCTTAGTTAAACTATGGAAATAAGTTGATCTGTGTTAGTAAATAAACTTGGGCATAAGTTCATGCAGTGAGGTGTTTTTTTGAATTGCGATTTCTTTGCTTTTTTGCAGGGTACGTTTAAGTTCAAGGCAGAAAGTGACCTCTTACTTGCTGAGCACCACAAGTCACTGCTCTACGATGGCAAGTTATCGAGTAGTATTGCCTTCACTTACAACCCAAAGGCCACAGATGCTCAGCTCTGTCTAGAATCATCCCCAAAGGATAATCCATCTATTTTTGTACATTCTCCACATGCTCTAATGCTTCAGGTAAAATCAAATTCATTTGATCTCTATAATACTGGTAAAGAATGTGATAAATATTTTTATGTTGAAAAATATTTAATTACCACATCAGAAAGATAAACAATGTTGAAGTGCTGGTCAGACAGCATCTGTGGAGAGAGCAACAGTTCAAAGATGACTCTTTCTTGGAAGTCCTATTGGATTTGAGAAATTTACTCTAATGTTTCTCTCCCAACGGATGTAGCTTGACCTGCTGAATTTCTGTTATTATTTTTAGATTTCTTGCATGCATGATATTTTGTTTTGTGCAATACACCTACAGGTTGGGAATATTATGGACAAATGCTTGTATTAAAATGGCTTGAATGAAGCAAGAAGTTCTCTCTCTAAATGAAGTAAACTATTTTTATGCAATTCAGTTTATGGGAAACTACTTGCACGTAAATTTTAACGTTCTGGTTCAGCAACAATTGCACGACATCATTTTATGATTTTGTTGCTACTTTAAGTACTGAATATTTGTAAAGCAAAGTTAAGATTTAGTTTTCAATCCATGCAAATGATCTACTTATACGGAAAAAATGTTCAGATTCAAGGTTTGATAGTCATTGAAGGATTTTGACACACTAGAAAAGGCTGTAATGGAACTAGAACTTTTGTAATTATAAAATATATTCTTAATAAGTTCTTAGTATAAAAACCTGAGTGCTAAAATTATGATCATATTAATTAACTTTGTTTTTAATGCTTTATCTAGTTTTAAATAAATGTGACTTTTCTTTTGCATTTCCAAAACCTTTTCATAAAGGTGCAAATGTAAAGTTCATCTTTGGTGATTTTAATTTTAAATTTCTTTCAATAGGATGTCAAAGCTGTTGTAACACATTCTGTACAAAGTGCTATACATTCAATTGGTGGCATCCAGGTGCTTTTCCCATTATTTGCACAGCTTGATTACAAACAGCATTCTTCTGACCAAGTTGACAGCACAGTTTGGTAAGTAACTCTAAGATGTATTACATCCTGTTCTGGGGTTGATTGTTCATTACTCCAAGCATACCGTGATAGGTTAACAGTGGAATTCAAGAAATTTGCAGCTCAAAAGCATATTAATTGACTTGTCAAACTTGTGTTAGCTCTTTGAAAGATGAATCATGCTTAATCTGTATTTTCACATTTTATTCGTAACCTTGTAAATTTCTCAACCTTCAAGACCTGTTCAACTCCCCACCTTACCTTAATTTTTGAGAACCTCTCATCTTGAAAGTTTCCATAACTTATTAACATTAAAATTTTAAACAAAGAAATGAACCTATACTTGTTAGCCATCAGTCAGTTCTCTTCATGCAGAAGGTATCAGTTTTGAATTTCTTCTCAGATTTCCACACTCAGTCTCCTCAAGCTCACATTCTTCACTGTCACTGATCCTCTGCTGCGAGTTCTTCTACTATTATCTGCTATTATTTTTCACCATTTCTCCTCAGGATTCTTCTGTGTTTATTAATTCTTGTTTCCCCTCAAACTTGTTTTTCTACTCTCTCTGTTACATTGTTTTTTTTTCCAAAATCATCCTCTGCTACAATTGAGTAAAGAATGCTTAGCTGCTCCAAGAATTTCCTTTTGTTGCATGCAACACTTCATTCCTACAGTGCACTTGATCCAAATAGTTTGTTGTTGATCTTAAAAAAAGAAGCATGACAAGAACTTAATGAGCTAATATGTAAATGCCAAAATAACTTGCTATCTAAATTTCTCTTGGTTCAGGCATATTTGGAATGTTAATGACTTCATCTCCTTTTTCTGACTTTTTTATTTTAGCTCCACATTGTTGGCTTTTATAATGGAATTACTGAAGAACTCTGTGGCCATGCAAGAGCAAATACTCTCTTCTAAAGGCTTTCTTGTCATTGGATATAGCCTCGAAAAGGTCAATATTGAAACAACCTATTAATTTTGTGTATGGTTTTAAACAAGGCTTAACAATTAATTTAATCCAATCAAACATGAAACAACTTAACACTGTTTCTCAAAGCATTGAATCTTGGAGTACGTTGTCCAATTCAACAGGCGAGAAGTATTTTTAGAAAACAAAAAAAGCACTATTCTTAATAAGTGTTTTGCATGTTCTTCCCATTAAAATCATTGAAAGGTCAGAGGCAATGTACAATTTGCATGCTCCAAGTCATCTTATTTCTTGGTTGATAGCAGGAAGATTTGAGGAATTGAATAAATCTGCAGCTCTTAAATTTGGCTCTCTAAATCTTTACCATTTTATAATCATGAATATAATGAATTAAGTGATGAGCTTCTTTGACTTTCCCTTGCCTGTATAAATAAGAAAGAAAACTTATGTTTTTGTAGACCATTGTTTTGTCAGTGGGTTACTTTTGAATTTTAGTCATTGTACTGTAAGCGAGTAGCAGCAAATTTGTGTACAGTAGTGTGTCAAAACAGAAGGTGATAACTGACTAGATAATCGGTTGAGATAGAAAATTACCAATTAATTTACTAAAATTCAGTGAATTTAGAAAAGGTTCTATCAGAGTGAAAAGTAGTAAGTAATAACCCCTTTATTCAAGAAGGGAGTGAGGCAGAAAATAGGGAGCTATGGATAGGTTAGCTTGATGCCTGTTGTGGGGAAAGTTTAGAATTTAACATTAGGAAGGTGAAAACAGGACACATGGAAAGACGCAAGGTAATTGGGAAGACTGCGTGGTTTTGTGAAAGAAAAATAATGCTTAACCTATTTTTTCAAATGCCCTGAACGAATAATATGTGCTGTGGCTAAAGGTAAGCCTATCGAGGCACTGTACTTGGATTTCTAGAAGGCATTTGACAATGGGCCACATAAAAGCTTATTGCATAAAGGAACTTGGTGTAGTGGTTAAAGTACTAACATGGATCAACGATTAGCTGGTTGGTAGAAAGCAGAGAATGCATAAATGTTGTTTTTCAGATTGATAGGATATGATGAATGGGATCCCACAGAGCTCTCAATGTTTTACAATTTTTGACAATGGCTAAGTTTGCTGGCCTTACAAAGATAGGTCAGAATGCATATTGTGAAGATGACATAACCTGTGTTGATTTGGCTTCTTGTTAAGGGAGTGGGTAAAGATCTAGCAGATGAACTGTGGTATGGGGAAAATGTAAAGTTGATAACTTTGCCAGGAAGAATGCAAAATGAATATTGTTTAAATGGAAAATGGCAACAGAATTCCAAGTTGTAAAAAGACCTAGGTATTGTAGTGCATGAGTCACAAAAAGTCATTAAGACAGCTAATGGGAAATACTCCTCTATTTTGAGAGGAGTTGATCATAAAAGTAAGGACCTTATGATTCAGCTATATAGGGCATTGGTAAGTCGACATATCAAATACTTGCACAGTTTTGATCATCATAATTATGGTAGCATGTAAATGCGTTGGAGGAAGTTTAGAGTTGGTCTACTAAAATGGTATCTCAAATAAGTGGGTTGTCCTATGAGGAATGACTGAAGAGGTTGGTCTTGTTTAGACTGGCATTTAGAAGAGTGAGGGTGATTTAACTGAGCTTGTAAGATCTTGAATGGTTAACAAATTTTGAAAAGATTTGTAGCTCAGTTTGAGGTTCTGGATGTGAGTTTGCTTGCTGAGTTGGAAGGTCCTGTTTCAGATGTTTTGTATCATCAGTGAGCCTCTGGTGAAGCGCTGGTGTTATAATCCTAGTTTCTATTTGTGTTTAGGTTTCTTTGGGTGTTTGGTGATGTCATTTCCAGTTCTTTTTCCTCAGAGGATGGTAGATGGGGTCCAAATCAATGTCTTTGTTGATAGAGTTCCAGTTGGAATGCCATGCTTCTGAGAATTCTCGTGCCTGTCTCTGTCCGGCTTGCCTAGGATGGATGAGTTGTCCCAGTCAAAGTGGTGTTCTTCCTCATCTGTATGTAAAGATACTAGCGAGAGTGGGTCATGTCTTTTTGTGGCTAGTTGATGTTCATGTATGTTGTGGCTGGTTTTCTGCCTGTTGGTCCAATGTAGTGTTTGTTACAGTCCATGCAAGGTATTTTGTAAATGACATTAGTTTTGCTTGTCATCTGTATTGGCTCCTTCAAGTTCATTAGCTGCTGTTTGTGTGTTGGTGGGTTTGTGGTCATCCATGATTCCAAGAGGTCTGAGTAATCTGGCAGTCATTTCCGAGCTGCCTTTGATGCAGGGAAGCATGGCTAGGGTTTCTCGGCTCGTTTTGTCTGCTTGTTTCGGTTCGTTGCTGAGAAATTGGCAGACTGTCTTGGGTACCCTTTCTTCATAAAAATGCTGCATAGGTGATTTTCTTCTGCTCTTCATAGTTCCTTTGTGCGCCGTGTGTGGTGGCTCATTGAAATAATAACCTATTGCAGCTTCGTTTGTGGGTGTTGGGATGATTGGTTCTGTAGTTCAGTGTTTTGTCCGTATGTGTTGTTTTCCTGTAGACACTGGTTTGAAGCTCCCCACTGACAAGTTCACTCTACTGTGATGTCTAGCAATGGCAGTTTGTTATTTTCTTCCTCCTAAGTGAGCTTTATTTCAGTAAGGATATTTTTGATGGGTAGAAGGTTTTCTCAAATTTGTTTTCTTCAGTGATGACAAAGGTGTCATCTACGTAGCGGACCCAAAGTTTGGTTTGGATGGTTGGGAGAGCTGTTTGTTAGAGTTTCTGCATTACTGCTTCTGCCGGGAATCCTGATATCAGTGATCTGATGGGTGTTCCGTTGATTTGCTTGTAGGTCTTGTTATTGAAAGTGAAATAGATAGTGAGGTATAGGTCTACTAGTTTGGCAATGCTGTCTTTGCTAATGAAGTTGGAAATATCTACTGTTTGTGTCTTTGTTTCTTCTAATAGTGTAGTCAGTGTTTTTTTGGCCAGGTTGATGTTGATGATGTGAATAAGGCTGTTACATCAGAGATCATTATTTCATCCTCTTCTAGTTGGTGTCTTTGGTGTTCAGGAATTATTGGGTGGAGTGAATTGAGTGGTGTGAGTCCTCTACTAGGTGTTTCAGTCTTTTTGTGGAGTTTATTGGCTAGCCTGTACATTGATGTTCCAGGGAGAGAGACTATGGGGTCTAAGGGAGGGGGAAGGGGTGGAAGGGAGGGAGAGAGAGCTCAGTCTCACTACTAGATCTCACAGTAGAGCGAACTGTCAGTGGGCAAATTCAAGCCAGTGTCTACAAGGCAACGTCACATATGGCCCAAATACTGAACTACAGAAGCAATCATCCCAACACCCACAAACGAAGCTGCATTAGGACATTAATTCAATGAGCCACCACACACTATGTAAGGGACCTGCAGCGCTGATGAAGCCACCCACCTCTTTCTGCCACACCCCGCCCCTATCAGTTCAATGGGATTGACACAGCGAGCACTTGCTAAGTCCACTCCCCATTTGGGAGGCTACGCAGCACAGCACGTGCGCCTCCGTCCTCACACGTGCCCCAATGTTTACCCCTCTTTCCCCCCCCCCCAAACCTGTCTATTACAGCCCCACAACTGCATCCTCCAACCCTCCTGCCCCCCCCCCACTGGAATGGACACCAATAGTAAGTCTGCTGCTGCCTTGGGGGGGAGGGGGGGTGCAGTGAGTCTCACAATAGCGCACCCAAAGGCGTGCACACGCAATTTTTAACTGCAACACTTTGACAAGTGCCCTATACAGGGCAAAGAGGGAAATGTTGGAGAGGATTATCTGGGGAGGAGGGAGTTTAGGGTACATACTTGTGTAAAACTCCAGGGAAAGTGTGGGGTGAGAGAGAGGAGGGAGTTTAGGGTACATACTTGTGTAAAACTCCAGGGAAAGTGTGGGGTGAGAGAGAGCGCAGGCGGTCAGTAATTTGGAGATGGTGCCTGGGCTCCCATGACGTCCAGGACTGTTCTCGGTAGCATTTCAGCCAAGTTCATTTTTAACTATTATAAGGAAAAGACACTATCAGTGTTGAAACACCTCTTTGATATAATGTTTCTATTGCGACCTTGAGATCTTTTTCGGATAATCCAAAATTTGGATAATTGAGGTTCCTCTGTAAACACAGTCTGCCGATTTCTCAGCAACAAACCGAAACAAGCAGACAAAACGAGCCGAGAAACCCTAGCTATGCTTCCCTGCATCAAAGGCAGCTCGGAAATGACTGCCAGATTTCTCAGACCTCTTGGCATCATGGATGACCACAAACCCACCAACACACTCAAACAGCAGCTAATGAACTTGAAGGAGCCAATACAGATGACAAGCAAAACTAATGTCATTTACAAAATGCCTTGCATGAACTGTAACAAACACTACATTGGACCAACAGGCGGAAAACCAGCCACAACATACATGAACATCAACTAGCCACAAAAAGACATGACCCACTCTCGCTAGTATCTTTACATACAGATGAGGAAGAACAGCACTTTGACTGGGGCAACACATCCATCCTAGGACAAGCCGGACAGAGGTACGCATGAGAATTCCTAGAAACTTGGCTTTCCAACTGGAACTCTATCAACAAACACACTGATTTGGATTCCATTTACCATCCTCTGAGAAAAAGAACCAGAAATGACATCACCCTACGCCCAAAGAAACCTAAACACAGAAAGCAGGACGTAACACTAGTGCTTCACCAGAGGCTCACTGAACATGTTACCTTATATGGTGACGAAACGTTTGAAACCTAACTTTCCAGCTCAGCGAAGAAACTCTCATCCAGATTCTGAATGGTCTTCACAAGCTGGACATGGAAAGGATGTTTTCTCTTATGGAGTGAGTCCATAACTAGGGTACACTTTTTTAAAATTGGAGATTTTCACTTTCAGAAAAGAAGTGAGGTGAAATATTTTGAGTTTTGTATATTTGGAACTCTGCTTCAGAATGTGATGGAGCCAGGGTTATTAATATTTTTAATGTGCTGATAATTACATTCTTGTTAGACAAGGGAATCAAAAGTTATTACTGGTAGATAGGATTGTGAAAACAGAGCAGAATGGCCTACTGCTGCTGCTGCTTGTCTGTAAGAATCAGGTGAACTCTCTAGGCGTCTTTGAATTGTGCAATGAAATCTTTTACCTCTATCCAAGAGAGCAGATGCTAATTTCAGTTTTCTGTCTGTTCTGAAAGTCTTTCCCTCAATACAGCACACTCTTGGTATTTCATACAGGTGTCATGTTAATTTTCTGCTAAATTCTCTGCTGTCAGGTTGAAACGCTTAACTTGCAGATTAGTATATACGTTAGCAATTTTATCTAAACAAAGGAGATATAAGATGCCAAATATGAATTTTTAATAAATGTTAAAAATGCAGGCTTTACTGGTGAAAATATTATTCCTGTTTTAGTATTTTGAAATGAAATGGTAGCAATGACTATTAGACAATGTTGTGCTGAAATTTGTCATATTTACGTGGGATCTGAAATTACTGAATACCCATTTTCATCTTTAAATCCCAGTCCCCCTGGCTCTTCATCCGAATCATCATAAATAATACCTTTTCTTAGCTGCTTTCAGTTGTAAAGAAGGGTCACTGGACTTGAAATGATACTGCTGTCTCTGCATAGTTGCTGCCATCTGGCAATTTCTGGGTTTGTTTGTTTCAAGAATACTGAAACTGTTGGACAATTGCAAGGGCTAAGGCTTCTCCATTGCTACTTTCTGGATTTTTATAGTTCTCTGTAGTTATATGAAGTAGTTTAACTAGTTAACCATAAATTTAACATAATAGGTAATCTTTTTAGCACTAGATTACGTTTACAACACTTGAGGGGGACAAAATTTTAATGCACACAGTTGATCACTTATTTGCTTCTCTCTATTTATTTCCCTTCTGCAGCAAATTTGTACTTGCACAAAATTCCAAAGTTAGCACTAATATTTCAGTGCTCTGCTCTTAACAGATTCTGTGCTCTCACCCTCATTTTATCTACTATAGACCATGTCAGTGTAAGTTAGCTGGAACTGTTAGCTTGGTGGAATCCTCCACCTAGTGGTCTGGATAAGAATTGAAGTGCGTTCAACATCTGGAGCAATCTAGAGGATATACATCTGTGTCAACACCTTAGTCAGCGACCTTGTATGGTCAGCAATTGTGCCTATGTGAATTTTGAATCAATTTGGATAAATTGGAAAGCACAGCCTATTGTCAACTGCTACACCAGTTCTGTTCAGTTATGATTGATTTATTTTGATCTACTTTCACTTGTGATCAAAAATTGCACTATCTGGGCATGTTACTAAATAACAATTTTGATACTGTTTCATACATCTAAAATTTTAATCCTTTGAATATCTCCTGCACAAATTTGTTTCACATTTTTAATGCTTTGGATGACTCTGAAATTGTTGCTTACAGTTTTGAAAACAATGCATTTAAACCAAGATGTTACATTTAGTACATGCTTACATGGTGTTTTGTGCTCCATCTTTTGAAACATTTATAACTCTTCTAAAAGGAGTAATTAATGCTTCTATATTGCGTGCATTTATAGAAATTACTCAAGAAAACAAATTACTGTAAAAACAGTATTGTTTTTTATTCCTTACGTTAAAATCTAGCTTATTGTTTTGGTTAGTGAATAAGAAATAAGATGAATTGATGTACTCCATGGGCAAATGCATTCACATGTATCACTATTTAAATTACTTTAATATGCTGAATAACTGCAATCCGTGTTTTTCTTGTAGTCTTCCAAAGTTCATATCACCGGAGCTGTTTTGGAACTCTGTTTGGCATTTGCCAAATACCTGAGTAATTTGCAGAATGGTGGTCCTCTACTCAAACAGTTATGTGATCACATTCTTCTGAATCCTGCCATATGGATACATGCTCCAGCTAAGGTGAACATGTACTTTTTCAGTTCTTAAAATGAAAACATATGTGAATTTAAAAATATTTCCAATATACTCCAAAGATTTAGCGTGAAGTTAGCTGAACACAATTTATGAGCACATGCCCTTTACTTCAAGATGTTGAGAACAAATAGTGTATTATTTCAATTGATTAAAGTAATTCATGTCAATTATGCTGATAATCTGAGAAATAAAGGTTGGAATAAAATTGTTATAGTTTCCTCTTCTACAGGTTGTAGCAGAAATAATCCCTAGTTTGTGTATGATTTGAACTGGATTCATTTGACGTTTTGACCAAATTAGTCAAATTAAGTTGTACATAATAATTTAAATTAGGTATATTACTAAATGAAAACAGCTTTTAAACTCAGCTGAGTTAAGTATATTTTTGATTGACAAGGGGACTATGAGGGAGGCATAGGGAGTCAACAGTTTTGACTGATATGCTGGTATTTACCTTAAAATATTAGAAATTGGAACAGGCTGAAGTTATTCTGCCTCATATGCCTGGTCAAGAAGCTAGTAGTTGACCTGACTATGTCCTTAATTCTAATTCCCTGTTTATGCCTCTGCCACCATACCATTCACTTGTCCTACTTGGCTTGAACGTATATAGTGACCGGCTGTCACTGCTAACTAGACAAGGCAATTCCAAGTATCAGTTTATTGAGAAGAAATTTCTTTATCTGTTCATGTTTGCCTAAATCGTAGAACATGATACAAAACAGAAGTAGTAGAAAACCAAGAATCTAATGAGTGATAAGCTTGATTGATTACTATGAATAAAAGTTCCGAACTGGAGAAATGAAGACAACAAATCTCTTTAACTTGATGACTATTACCATGGTTTTCCCAAAAGAGCCACAGGGATAGTGAAAGCATTCTTAATAATCATCCAAAATTTATTGGATTCTGAAATGTCCTGGTAAATTGCAAGGTTACAATTTTATGATATGAGGCCTCAGCTACCTGTAATCTATGTTAGTGTATTCAAGATTGCTGGAAAATCAAAACCAGATAGGAAAGTAAATTGAGAATGCAAAGTCTGTGAAGGGTATGGGCAGATTAAGTGAGTGGCCCAGAAGGATATAGTAAGGTTGTTCATTTCAGAAGATGCAAGAGGAAAGGAGATTATTTTTTAAACTGAGAGAAGCTATTGAAGCAAAGATGTTTCAGTAAGATTAGGGAGGGTGGTAAAAAAGGAGGGGGGGTGGCATTGCTAATTAGAAATGGTATAACGGCTGCAGAAAGGAAGTTTGAGGGGGATCTGCCTTTGGAGGTAGTATGGGCTGAAGTCAGAAATAGGAAAGGTGCAGTCACCTTGTTGGGTGTTTACTATAGGCCCCTCCATAGCAGCAGAGATGTGGAGAAACAGATTGGGAAACAGATTTTGGAAAGGTGCAGAAGCCACAGGGTCGTAGTCATGGGCAACTTCAACTTCCCAAATATTGATTGGAAGCTCTTTAGATCAAGTAGATTGGATGGGGCGGTGTTTGTGCAGTGTGTCCAGGAAGCTTTTCTAACTCAGTATGTAGATTGTCCAACCAGAGGGGAGGCCATATTGGATTTGGTACTCGGTAATGAACCGGGACAAGTGATGGGCTTGTTAGTGGGTGAACATTTTGGTGATGGTGACCACAATTCTGTGACTTTCACCTTGGTTATGGAGAGAGATAGGTGCGCACAACAAGGTAGATTTTACAATTGGGGGAAGGGAAATTATGATGCTGTAAGACAGGACTTGAGGAGCATAAGTTGGGAGCATAGGCTGTCAGGGAAGGATGTGGTGGAAATGTGGAACTTTTTCAAGGAGCAGATACGACGTGTCCTTGATATGTATGTACCTATCAGGCAGGAAAGAAATGGTCGTGTGAGGGAGCCTTGGTTGACGAGGGAGGTTGAATATCTAGTAAAGAGGAAGAAGGAGGTTTACATAAGGTTGAGGAAACAGGGTTCAGACAGAGCAGTGGAGGGATACAGGATAGCCAGAAGGGACCTGAAGAAAGGGATTAGGAGAGCTAAGAGAGGGCATGAAAAATCTTTGGCGGATAGGATCAAGGATAACCCCAAGGCATTTTATGCGTATGTGAGAAACCTGAGAATGACGAGAACGAGGGTAGGTCCGATCAAGGACAGTAGTGGGAGATTGTGTATTGAGTCGGAAGAGATAGGAGAGGTCTTGAACAAGTACTTCTCTTTAGTATTTACGAATAAGAGGGACCGTATTGTTGAAGAGGAGAGTGTGAAACGGACTGGTAAGCTAGAAGCGATACTTGTTAGGAAGGAAGATGTGTTGGACATTTTGAACAACTTGAGGGTAGACAAGTACCCCGGGCCTGACGGGATATATCCTAGGATTATGTGGGAAGCAAGAGAGGAAATTGCAGTACCGTTGGCAATGATCTTCTCATCTTCACTGGCAACGGGGGTGGTACCAGGGGACTGGAGAGTAGCGAATGTTGTGCCCCTGTTCAAAAAAGGGAATAGGGATAACCCTGGGAATTACAGGCCAGTTAGTCTTATTTCTGTGGTAGGCAAAGTAATGGAAAGGGTACTGAGGGATAGGATTTACGAGTATCTGGAAAGACACTGCTTGATTAGGGACAGCCAGCACGGATTTGTGAAGGGTAGGTCTTGCCTTACAAGTCTTATTGAATTCTTCGAGGAGGTGACCAAGCATGTGGATGAGGGTAGAGCAGTGGATGTAGTGTACATGGATTTTAGTAAGGCATTTGATAAGGTTCCCCATGGTAGGCTTATGCGGAAAGTCAGGAGGCATGGGATAGAGGGAAATTTGGCCAGTTGGATAGAAAACTGGCTAACCGGTTGAAGTCAGAGAGTGGTGGTAGATAGTAAATATTCAGCCTGGAGCCCAGTTACAAGTGGAGTTCTGCAGGGATCAGTTCTGGGTCCTCTGCTGTTTGTAATTTTTATTAATGACTTGGATGAGGGAGTCGAAGGGTGGGTCAGTAAATTTGCAGATGATACGAAGATAGGTGGAGTTGTGGACAGTGAGGAGGGCACTTGTCGTTTGCAAAGGGAGTTAGATATGATGCAGAGCTGGGCTGAGGAGTGGCAGATGGAGTTCAACCCTGCCAAGTGTGAGGTTGTCCATTTTGGAAGAACAAATAAGAATGCAGAATACAGGGTTAATGGTAGGGTTCTTAGTCAGGTAGAGGAACAGAGGGATCTTGGGGTCTATGTACATAGATCTTTGAAAGTTGCCTCTCAGGTGGATAGAGTTTGTAAGAAGGCCTATGGTGTATTATCGTTCATTAGCAGAGGGATTGAATTCAAGAGTCGTGAAGTGATGTTGCAGCTGTACAGGACTTTGGTTAGGCCACATTTGCAGTACTGTGTGCAGTTCTGGTCGCCTCACTTTAGGAAAGACGTGGAAGCTTTGGAGAGGGTGCAGAGAAGATTTACCAGGATGTTGCCTGGAATGGAGAATAGGTCGTACGAGGATAGGTTGAGTTCTCGGCCTTTTCTCGTTGGAACGGCGAAGGATGAGGGGTGACTTGTTAGAGGTTTATAAGATGATCAGAGGAATAGATAGAGTAGACAGTCAGAAACTTTTTCCCTGGGTACAACAGAGTGTTACAAGGGGACATAAATTTAAGGTGAAGGGTTGAAGGTATAGGGGAGATGTCAGGGGTGGGTTCTTTATCCAGAGAGTGGTGGGGGCATGGAATGCGCTGCCTGTGGGAGTGGTAGAGTCAGAATCATTGGCGACCTTGAAGCGGCATTTGGATAGGTACATGGGTGCTTAATCTAGGATAGAAGTTCGGCACAACATCGTGGGCCGAAGGGCCTGTTCTGTGCTGTATTGTTCTATGTTCTATGTTCTAACTTGTGTTGTTTCAAAAAATGTATCTGTTGAAGCTTTTCACCTTATACTCAGCAGGACATTGGCAAGACTACCAATGCAAAGGGGCATAACAATTTATACAATATGAAAAGAAGGTGGTGATTGATTGACAACCTTACAAAATAGACAATGTCACATTCTCTGGTTCTTTGCTTAGGGTAAACCGATCAGAATCAAACTGCCTGGTTTAAACAAAGCTTAGCAGTTAAGTGAGAGCCATTAGCTAACTGCTGCATTCTCCATGGCAGTGCCACTTGAGTAAGAATTCTGTTGCCAATCAAATCAACACTTTTATCCTATAGTATAACATTACCTTGATTTTCTAGTGAATGTTTTTATAAATATAAGCTAAAGAGCTTAAACAAAATGCCGCCTTGGAGCAATAAACTGGAATTTTGAGTCTAGAAGGATTTGAGTATCCTTGTTCATGAAGCACATGACAGCAGGCATATAGGAGGGCAAGTGGCAGGTAAAGCATTGGATTATAAAAGTAAAGGTCCCTTACTGCATTTGTATACAGAGCTCTGGTGTAAGACCACACTGAGTACTGTGAACAGTTTAGATTTCAAAAGCTATGTCGTGATTGTAACAAGGTCACCCAGGTAAACCTCATGGGATATGAGTTCCCTGATTGGGGCTGATAATCCTGTCCAATCAGGGAGCCCTGACTGACAGGTAAGAACACCAGTGTCAAACATCCTGTTTACTGAGCTGGATCAGTGTCAAGTACTTTCCACGTGTAAATAATGGGTGAATTGGTGACTGGATGCCAGCCTCTGGAGTTATTTCAGGTTACATTTGCTTTGAGAGGAGCGCAACCAGGATTGATTCCTATGGGGTGTGATTTGCTTTATGGTGAAGAACTGAGTGGAATAGGTCAGTACTTCTCTGAATTTTGAAGAATGAGTGGTGATATTACAGAAATATAAAATTTTTGAGACATTAATATATATTCTTAGAAGCTACTTTCCCAGGTTTAAAACTGTAGAACAACAGAATGAGGTCAGCATTTGTTATTGAGAATGAGATGCAAAGAAATTTGTTGATTTGGTGTGTGTAAATATTTAGAATTCTGCACCCTGGAAGTTCATAGGAGCTCAGAGGCTAGGTATATTTGAACTGAGGCAAGTAAATTTGGATTTGAAGGGAATGTAGGGGTGTTGGAATCTACTGGGAAAGTGAAGATGAGATCAACATTAGCCCTATCATACAGGGTGTCAGAACAACGTAAGGGAAAATGTAGGTTGCTCCTGCTCATTTTAAGTTATTTCCTTAAGCATTGATCCTTCAACCTCTGAAACAACTTCATTTCTCAGTTATTAAGCATAACTTAGCAACAGCAGGCTGTTCTGCTCATAATGTCATCTTCACTAAATGCACACAAAGCATTTTTGTCAAGTTACTCCTTTTGGAAGTGCTGAAAGAGCACATAATCTGATTTTATTTCCTCTGTCTAACTTGGGCGCAAGGGTATTTGTGATTTCTTTCCTGTCTTCATGGGTGTGAACTACTAAGTCAATGATGTGTTAAGGACTGAATCATTGATTTGAGCCACGAGGGAATGTTATCAAGATGAAAACGGTGGTCTGATTTTGGTCAAATGATTGACTATAAAATTCCAGTTATTACTAAATTCCATTTAGGCTTACAATTTTCTCTGACCCGGAAAACTGACAGAACATATTCTCAGGTCTTTCTAGCTTTTGAACTGATACATTTCAATTGTCCAACAGAAACAACCATGTTAATGGAAATCCTTAATGCAATATCTGTTGCAATTGATAAACTCCTTCTTCCATTGAAGGAACTGTCTCTTTCTGCTAACTCAACTCAAATTGAGATTAAGAGCTTGTTATAGGCAAAAGCATGGTGATAGCCTGTTTGTTTACCCCTTTGACAATAATATCTGGAAACTGATCATTGTCACTTCAGGCCTTTAAGTAAAAGCTTTTAACTTTGGAATATTTTAAGACTGTTAATGTCCTCTTGATATGTTTTGTTCTCCTATTTTATAATTTTTTCCACTATTAATTTTTATAATTGTTATCTCAACTTGCATATGAAAACTTATTAAAGTTAGAGGATAGTACTCTGATCCTGCCAACATGATTCTTTTTATTAGGAATCATGGTTCTGATTTGTGTCCCATTGACAGCTGACCCCAGACTTTGAGTATAGCCATACTGTATTCTGAACTAGTGTGATGTTCTCTGTGTGTCATTGTGGGATCTACAGAACGAAGAAGTATGTGGTTGAGCCTAAATTCAATTTAAATAATGTAAAGAGTAGTCTAAAGAAAGATGGGATGATGAAAGAAATAAAAAATAGAAGATAAGTTAAAACATTCATTTTTTTCAAATAAAAATGCAAGCGCTACTTCACTTCTGAGGAAACCAAGACTTAACACATTTGGAATTGAATTTTCAGAACCATAGAGGTTCTTGAAGTGGAGGTGCTGGTGTTGGACTGGGGTGGACAAAGTTAAAAATCGCGCAACACCAGGTTGTAGTCCAGCAGGTTTATTTACAAGTACTAGCTTTCGGACCACTGCTCCTTTATCAGGTAACTAGTAAGGTAGGGCAATAAGACACAATTTATGGCAAAAGACCATAGTATCATGCACCTGATATGATATATTGAACACACCTAGATTACTGTAAAGTCTTAAACAGCAATTGAGGTGTGATCAATATATTAGTTGCATGACACGATGATCTTTTTACTATAAATTCTATGTCTTATGATCCTGCCCCACCAGTTAACTGATGAAAGAGCAGTGCTTCTTTTAACTTGGCTCTTGAATGCACCAATCTGAATGTTTTCTGGCAATTTTAGAGTCACTAGTAAGAAAACCAAGTTCATACCATTCAGTTGATTTTAGCTCAATTAGCCTGCAAGGATTGTAAAGGACACCCTGTGTCAAGGGCATCTCAGACAGCAACTTCTGGAATCCATGTTTAAATATTCTGCAATTTTCTGTCTGATCTGCTTTATTGTAATGGACTATTAATTGCATTATGATGAAGTTAGCTAAATATTGATGTTGATGATTTTGAATTGCAGACTTGGATGTTGCAATAATCAAAATATTAGAGGCCAGTGAATAGTTGGAATTGAGCAGTTGCCAGATTTCACACAAATAGCCTTCAGGGTTATAGTTTCAGGAAGAGAAATTCATAGTCCCAATATGGGTGGTGATTTTTTTAAAGTTTCATAAACCAAACCAAAGTAAAAACAGAATAAGAAATGTTTATAGTTCAGTTTTTGGGAACTAATTTTTCCCTGAACTGGTGTCTGTCTTTGTCGTTGTGAACTCCTTAAGGCATTTCAGTTCTCAAATGTTAATTGAAAGGAATTGCAATATGAAGATTTGTATTTGATTTGTAACTGAATGCAGAGGTTATCACTTGGTTGTTTAGGTCTTGACTGCAGAATCTTAATTGTTCGATATTGGTACAAATCTGTGATTTATTTTCTTCACTTCAAAACAGGTTCAGTTGCAGCTCTACACCTACTTGTCCACTGAGTTTATCAGTACAGCCACCATTTATAATGCAGTACGACGAGTTGGTACTGTGCTGCAGATAATGCATACCCTTAAATACTATTATTGGGTAGTGAATCCTCAGGATCGCAGTGGAGTTGTTCCCAAAGGCCTGGGTAAGCAAACCTTGAAGTGGTTAATGAAATAAAACATTAGATTGTGTTGCTTATTTTGTTCTGCAATTCCAGTTGTAGCTCATAAATAATGAAATATGTAGCATCTGAGGCAACCATTTTTATCTGATTTGGCATCACTGAAGATGCTGATACATGAAGTCACTTCAGAGCAGGTGCAACCAGAAATTTATAGCACCGTAAAAAGAAATATATCTTTTTTGGGAGTTGTAGCAGATATTTTCTTTTAAAAGGTTTCTAATATATTGAGAAATATTATTTTTGCAAAAGGTATAGTAAGTCTGGACAGAATTGAAGTGTGAAGAAAGGAGCATAAGAGGCGATCTTGTGGGTGTGAAAACTATTTGAGTTAGAAGCTGTAATTTGTTGTTATATGCATTAATATCTGAACTGATGGCCCAAAGATTCAATCCAAACTATTTCTGAACATAACTCTGCATAAGCATTAGCTTCAGTAAGAACTGCATGTAAAACGTTTCATCATCAAATGATTGATTTTACACATATATCAGATCTGTAATGGAGAAAAAGTCACGAGATAAGTTTTTAATATAAGACAGCATTGAAGGAATGAAACATTGATGACTGTAAATTGGCCTGAACTGTTAACTGTAGGAAGTATTGACTGTAACTTAACATGAACTAGAATGTCAGTTTCAACAGGACCTAGGCCAACAGGATGACAGACGAGCAGCAGATAGAATTTAAAACAGAAATGTGAGGTGGTGCAATTTGGGAGAAAGGATAGAGGAAATTTAGACTAAGCCACATGTTTCAAGTGTGCAGAGACCAGGAGGGACCTGAAGGTACATTGGCATACATCTTTGAAAGTTATTAAAAAGGTGGTTTGCAAAGCATTTGAAACCTTGGGCTTCATAAATAGAGGTATTGAATACAAAAGCAGCTATTTTATGGAGAACCTTTTATAAGACTCTGGTTAGGCCACAACAACAGTGTCATGTTCTTGTTAGTGAACTCGAGAACAGTTGTGAAAGGGTTCACAGAAGATTTGCAGAAAGGTTTCAGTGATGAGGCAGTTTAGTTACAAAGTTAGATTGGGGAGCCTGAGGTTGTTCTTCCAGTGTATGCACCAATTTTTGCTAGCTACTATCGGTTCTGAGGAAGTGTCATGGGATTCAAATAGTTAACTCCACAGATGCTGCCAGACCTCCTGTGTTTCTTCAGCAATTTTTGTTTTTGTCAGATTTCCAGCATTTGCAGTTATTTGTTTTATTGTAATCCAGTGGACTGGTTAAGCTATTAAAGAAAAATGACACAAAAAAAAAGTAAGGGAGAAGTGACAACTGGAGATGCTGTTTTGATGATGGGTACAGTACAATACACTTTGTTCCTTAAAGTCATTGACATAGACCTTAGCTAGTTGAGCTTCCTGTGGTATTTGTCTAGTGACATTTAGCCAACCTGAAAAGGAACCTTTTTCTCTGATCCTCTGTTTCCTAGTAGCCAGTCCTCTATTCATGTTAATATATTATCTTCCAACACACAGAACTCTTTTCTCTTCTGTAGTGAAGTGGCATCTTATTGAATGTCATTGGCTATCCAAATTTATTACATCAATGAGTTCCCCTTTAATGACTTCCTGTAATTACATTTTGAAAGAAGTTTAATAAAGTTGTCCATTGCGATTTTCCATTGGCAAAAGGAATATTTTGAAGTTGTCTGATTATGTTATGTTCTGCTGCTACTTGCTTAATAACAGATTCCAACATGTCCCAGTGATAGGCTATAGTTTCCTGCTTTCTGTCTCTCTGCTTTCTTGAATAGAGGTGTTAGACTTCTGGCAATTCAGTATATTTCACATTTTTAAAATGGCAGTTAATGCATCCATTATCTCTCCAGTCACTTATTTTAAGGCTCTAAACAGCAGGCCATTGGGTCCAGCGGACGTGATAGCTATTAGTCCTGTTAGTTTCCCTATACTTTTTCTTGTTTGTTTTAGCCACTCTGTTTCTGTTATCAATTTTCTATAATTCCTAACTTGCTATTTTTAAATGTTGTTTTCCACGAATCAGATGCAAAATATTTGCATGAAGTCGGATGCAAAATGATTATTGAAAGCATTGCCATTTCCAATGATTAATTCCTCAGTCTCCTCATCTAAGGGACCAACATTTTCTTTAGTAACTCTCTTCCTTTTTATAGTTTTGTGAAGGTCATTGCTGCCTGTTTTTATATTTCACGTTACTTTGCTTACATAGTATAATTTCTCCCTTCTTTAAGTCTTTTTGTCATCCTTTGCTGAGTTCTTAAGTTTTCCTAGTACTGTGTTCTGCGATTGATCTTCATAGCATTGCATGCATTTTCCTTCAATCTGGTATCATCCTTTGCCATTGATGGTTCACCTTTCTTGGATGTATATTTGTTCAGAGTTATGAAATAATTCTATAAATGTCCAAAATTTGTTCTCTACCATTTTACATTTTATTCTTTTTTTTCCCAATCCTCTGTAGTCAACTTTGACTTTACACCTTTGTAATTGTTGTTATTTAAGTACAGGATATTAGTTTTAGAGTCAACTTTCTCACTCCTCAAACTGAGTATACAATTCATTGGTGTTAAGGTCACTGTTGCCTAGGTTAGTTTGGATTCACCTGACACGTAAATGATGGACTTTGTGTACTCGGATAAACATTTTTAACTTTGGAGATGTCTTTGAGAATTGATTTCCAGTGCAGCATCCCAGTGAGGAATGATGCTTACTCTAACTTTTTTTGTGTGGTTTTCTGAGGAAGCTTCATCAACATTGGTCATTATTTTTAAAAAAGTGCTTGAATGTAATGTAATCTTACAATATTGCTTTTCCCTTCCCAGATGGGCTCAGGCCAAATCAAAAAGAGATCCTCTCCTTACGGGCTCTTTTGCTATTGTTTGTGAAACAATTGATAATGAAGGTGAGAATCTGAAATGTAAAAATGTTATGCCATACTTGCCATGAAAAATGGTTCTGTATGTTGATCTTGTCATGTAGTTATTTGTACTTCCTTTGGAAGATGTACTTTTCTTTTGAGTCTTTATTAAATTTCAAGAAATTATGTAAGATTGAATCATACACAGAAAAGTAATTTTAGTTCATCAAGTCTGTACTGACAAAGCTATACTAAATCTACAAACTTTTCCAGGTTTGACATTTCAAGTGCTTGTCCAGGTGTTTGTTAAAGGTTGAGAGATTTCTCATCTAAACAACTCTGCCAAGCAGGTGTTCCAGAATCCTGTCACCCTGTGGGTGAAAAGATTTTTCCTCAAATCCCCTCTAAACCTTCTGCCTTTCACCTTAAAATTATGCCCTCTTGTTACTGACAGTCCAACTAAAGGGAACAGCTGATTACTATCCATCCTGTCCATGTTCCTCATAATCTCATATGTGTCAAACTAGGCCCCCCTCAGCCTTCTCTGCTCTCAAGAAAACATTCCAAGCATATCCAGCCTGTCTTTATAGCTAACATGCTACATCCCAGGTAACTTCCTGGTAAATCTCCTCTGCACCCCCTCCAATGAAATCATATCCTTCCTATATTGCATGACCAGAACTGCAAACAATACATTCGCTGTGGCCTAACTAAAATATTGTTCAGCTCCAACATAATCTGTCTGCTTTTGTAATCAGTATTCATTGCATCTGATATTGTCTTGCAGTATTCTTCACCATGATGACCTTTTTCCATTTAGCGCAGGTGTGGGTGGAAGGTTTTTGTATATAAAGTAGGTTATCTTGAAGATTGATATTTCCCTTTCTTTTTTGAGTAAGGAAGTTGTAATTTGATTAATGGACTTGCACTGTCAGGATATTACTCCAGACGAGAAGTTAGATGTTGTAATGCGAAGTGACCTGAGGCAGATGATACTAAAATGGGGAAATGTGTGCCGGGAGTAGTTATCACAATGAAGTAATAATTGAAGCTGATATAGAGCAGAATGAGTTAAGTTAACAAACAGTGAAATTCACAACTGATCTTAGAGGAACTGTTTGGGTGAAATCACAGCACAGAATCAGATATATGAGTAGTTTTAAGAAAGTCTGCAGTAGTGAGTAGAGTGGGTTCTTTCTTGATTATATATTTTTTGAGATATGTCTCTTGATTAACCTTAAACTATTAATTTAACTTTTTAGAGGAATGAGGTGTTGTTTTCTGGGTTTTTGTAGGTTGTGAAGGAGCAAAAATGGCCTTTCGTAAAGTGATATATGCTGCTTGTCAGATGTGGGAGTTTAAAGAGAGTTTACGGGGTTACTGTGGATTACATCTGCAATGAATGCAGTTGGTTGAGAATTCTATTAGATTGAATGGATTGGTTGGAGAGACAATTAGAGGTAGTGGTGAACTTGCAACAGCAATGGTATGTGATGGATGGCAGTTATAGGAAGGGGGAAAGTCACAGATGAGTTAACTTCAGGAAAGGTAAGGGAGGTAGGCAGTTAATGCAGGGGTCTTCTGTGGCTATCCCCATTTCAAACAAGTATGCTGTTTTGGAAAATGTTGGGGTTGATCGATTCACAGGGGACTGTTGCACAAACAGTCAAGTTTCTGGTATCGAGACTGGCTCTAATGCAATAAGGGGTATGTCGGGTTCCAAATGATCAATTGTGTTAGGGGGTTCTCTAGTCCGAGATACAGACAGATGTTTCTGTGGCGAGCAGAAAAAAATGAGAATGATATGTTGCTTCCCTGTTCCAGGATCAAGGATGTCTCAGAGAAGGTGCAGAATGTTCTCAAGGGGTAGAGGGGCCAGCAGGAGGTCATTGTCCACATTGCAACCAACGACATAGGAAGGGAAAATGTTGAGATTCGGAAGGCAGATTACAGAGACTTAGGCAGGAATTTAAAAAGGATGTCCTCTAGTAGTAATAGTGAGGAAAGATTTCAATCTGAGACTGGTACAGTTGAGAACAGAAGCGAGTCAAACAGTCAGGGCAGGCAGGGACAAGGTAGGACTAATAAATTAAACTGCACTTATTTCAATGCAAGGAGCTGAACAGGGAAGACAGATGAACTCAGACATGATGAAGAAAATGGGACTGAGATATCATAGCAATTACAGAAAGATAGCTCAGGGATGGACAGGACTGGCAGCTTAATGTTCCAGGATACAAATGCTGCAGGAAGGTTAGAAAGTGAGGCAAGGGAAGAGGGGGAGTAGCGTTTTTAATGAGGAATAGCATTGCAGCTGTATTGAGGGAGGATATTCCCAGAAATACATCCAGGGAAGTTATTTGGGTGGAACTGAGAAATAGGAAAGGGATGATCACCTTTATTGGGATTGTATTGTCAGACCCCCTCATAGACAGAGGGAAATTGAGGAACAAACTTGTAAGGAGATCTCAACTAACTGTAAGAAACATAGGGTGGTTATGGTAGGGGATTATAACTTTCCAAACATAGACTGGGGCTTTCATAGTATTAAGGGTTTAGATGGAGAGGAATTTGTTAAGTGTGTACAAGAAGATTTTCTGATTCGGTATGTGGGCGTACCTACTAGAGAAGGTGTAAAACTTGACCTACTTTTGGGGAAATAAGGCAGAGCAGGTGACTGAGGTGTCAGTGGGGGAGCACTTTGGGGTCAGCGACCATAATTCTATTAGATTTAAAATAGTGATGGAAAAGGATAGACCAGATCTAAAAGTTGAAGTTCTAAATTGGAGAAAGGCGAATTTCGACAGTATTAGGTAAGACCTTTTAAATAGCTGATTTGGGGCAGATGTTTGCAGATAAAGGGATGGCTGGAAAATGGGAAGCCTTCAGAAATGAGATAACAAGAATCCAGAGAAAATATATTCCTGTCAGGGTGAAAGGAAAGGTTGGTAGGTATAGGGAATGCTGGATGACTAAAAAAATTGAGGGTTTGGTTAAGAAAAAGAAGGAAGCATATGTCAGGTATAGACAGGATAGATTGAGTAAATCCTTAGAAGAGTATAAAGGAAGTAGGAGTATAGTTAATAGGGAAATCAGGAGGGCAAAAAGGGGACATGGGATAGCTTTGGCAAATAGGGTTTACGAGAATCCAAAGGGACTTTACAAATACATTAAGGACACAAGGGTAACTAGGGAGAGAATGGGGCCTCTAGGATCAGCAAGGCGGCCTTTGTGTGGAGCCGCAGAAAATGGGGGAGATAATAAATGAGTATTTTGCATCAGTATTTACTGTGGAAAAGGACATCGAATGTAGGGAAATAGATGGTGACATCTTCAAAAAATGTCCATATTACAGAGGAGGAAGTGCTGGATATCTTGCAACACTTAAAGGTGGCTAAATCCCCAGGACCTGATCAGGTGCGCCCTAAAACTTGCCGGGCCTCTTGCTAAGATATTTGTATCATTGATAGTCACAGATGAGGTGCCGGAAGACTGGAGGTAGGCAAACGTGGTGCCACTGTTTAAGGACAAACCAGGGAACTATAGATCAGTGAGCCTGATGTCGATGGTGGGCAAGTTGTTGGAGGGAATCCTGAGAGACAGGATGGACTGATATTTGGAAAGGCATTGACTGACTAGGGATAGTCAACATGGCTTTATGCGTGGGAAATCATGTCTCACAAACTTGATTGAGTTTTTTGAACAAGTATCAAGGAGGATTGATGAGGGCAGAGCAGTAGATGTGATCTAGATGGACTTCAGTAAGGTATTTGACCAGGTTCCCCATGGGAGACTGACTAGCAAGATTTCACGCAATATAGGGAGAACTAGCCAATTGGATACAGAACTGGCTCAAAGGTAGAAGACAGATGGTGGTGGTGGAGGGTTGTTTTTCATATTGGAGGCCTGTGACCAGTGGAGTGCCACAAGGATCGGTGCTGGGTCCTCTACTTTTTGTCACTTATATAAATGATTTGGATGTAAGCATAAGAGGTACAGTTAGTAAGTTTGCAGATGACTCCAAAGTTAGAGTTTTGAGTATAGGAGTTGGGAGGTCATGTTGTGGTTATACAGGACCTTTGTTAGGCCACTGTTGGAATATTGCATGCAATTCTGGTCTCCTTCCTATCAGAAAGATGTTGTGAAACTTGAAAGGGTTCAAAAAAGATTTACAAGGATGTTGCGAAGGTTGGAGGATTTGAGCTAGAGGGAGAGGCTGAACAGGCTGGGGCTGTTGTCCCTGGAGCGTCGGAGGCTGAGGGGTGACCTTATAGAGGTTTACAAAATTATGAGGGGCATGGATAGGATAAATAGACAAGGTCTTCTCCCTGGGGTGGGGGAGTCCAGAACTCGAGGGCATAGGTTTAGGGTGAGAGGGGAAAGATATAAAAGAGACCTAAGGGGCAACTTTCTCTCACACAAGGTGGTGCGTGTGTGGAATGAGCTGCCAGAGGAAGTGGTGGAGGCTAGTAGAATTGCAACATTTAAAAGGCATCTGGGTATATGATTAGAAAGGATTTGGCGGGATATTGGCCGGGTTCTCTTAGGTGGAGCTAGATTTGGTTGGGATATCTGGTTTGGCATGGATGGGTTGGACTGAAGGTTCTGTTTCCGTGCTGTACATCTCTAAATGACTCTAAATTTAGGGTAAAAAGCTAACTGAGGGAATGAAACAAAAGTAAGATAGTATGGAAATTGGAAGTCTGGAATAAAAATAAAAAATGCTTGGTTATTGTGTGAATTTTTTTTATTTGGAGAGTTGAATTGAATAGAGTTAACCTATCATCAGAAAAGTTTGAAACAAGTGAATATGAAGGGTTGGAAAAAGTACAAATGGGA
Source organism: Chiloscyllium punctatum (assembly GCF_047496795.1). Lineage (NCBI taxonomy): Eukaryota > Metazoa > Chordata > Chondrichthyes > Orectolobiformes > Hemiscylliidae > Chiloscyllium > Chiloscyllium punctatum. Next base: position 6,710,273 of record NC_092739.1, read on the forward strand.
AGTGACAGAAGAATTGGAGCAAGGCCAAAGAGGTTGGAGTGGAACAAGCAAAGAAAATAAAAGTCTGACAAGACAGGTGTAAATAACAATGGTAAAAAATTGCTATCCAAAAGCAAAATCAGAGAAGAAATAAGTGAAGAAGACACTCACGAGAGCATGTAAAAGTGCCACACTGTGTTATTACAATCACAAAACGATTTCTTGAGACTTTTCTCTGGCTGGTTCTGTCTGTCTGTAATTGTAAAGGTTTGAAAAGTCTTTTTAAGAGCTTCCAGATCAGGGAGGATGCTTCAGATCAATCCACATCCTTAAACCTGTTCCGAAACCCCTCTTCATATTTTGACAGCTCTGACAGTAATGGAGGCAATGTATAACATTAAAATAAAAATAAAGGCAAATTCATTTTCTCTCCTACTGTTCATGGATTCTTTTTAAAAAAAAATGCAGGATCCAGATCCATATTTTGTTCAGAAAACTAATCGATTCTTCCTTGGGCCATACTGTCAAGTATCAAGTTTTGTTAAAACCCAGCTCTTAATCTGCTAACAATGTATCTTTGTGAAAACAATACCTTCAGTGGCAAGGATAAGGACGGTAAGGTTGTAATATGTGATGACAAAGAAAATAAAATGGGGGCCAAGGTTAAGATCTGGAATTGCTGAACCTTAGTGTTGTTAAGTGCCTCAGCAAATGATTTGGTCCATTTCTCGAGCTTGTGTTATGCTTCATTGGAACTCTTCAGTAAGTCGAGTCAGCATGGTGGAGAATGAAAATGGCAGGCCAGCAGAAGCTCTGGAGTCATGCTTGTTCTTTGAAGTGGTTGCACTACAGACTGCCTTCCATGTACAGTAGACCACATTGAGCAGCAATTATAATGTACTCAATTTGCTGTCATTATGACTCCAAACAAAAGTGATTGGATGAAACCTTGCTTTACCTGTGCTTTTTCTGTTTCGCCGAAGGTATTTGTGGCCTTTTATGGTGAGGAGAAAAAAGTGAAAAGGCAGATGTTGTATCTGATCTTTTATGCAAAGGTGCCATAGGAAGGGAAGTAACATTAGGATAATTGAGGAATGGATGAGAATGTTGTGGATGGAGTGGTCTGCTTAACATCCTGAAAGGTGTAGGGAGTGGTAGATGTGTCAGATGGTAACATTACGTAGGAGATGGTGGAGGATGCATGGACAGAGGATGCATGGGTTCGTTTGTATAGATTGTTGAATGTAGCTGGACACGCAGACAATGTATAGTAAAGGTTGGGAACCTTGGATTTTGTAAATAGACGTGTTGAGTACCATATCACGGACATTATTCTGTGCCTGTATAAAGCTCTGGTAATGCCCGAACTAAAGATTGTTTTCAATTTGGGTCATCACATTTCAGAAACTGTGATCGTCCTTGAGAGAGTAGGAGGAGATTTTCCAGATTGGTTCCAGGAATGAGTGATTCCAGCTACAAGATTATGTTGGGGAGGATGGAAATGTTCTGCTTGCAGCGAAGGAGTTTGAGAGAGATCTGATAGAGATGCAAGGCATTGAATAAGAGCTACACAGAGGATGTGAGGAAGAAATTTTTTAAAGCAGCAAGTACTAATGACCTGGACGTTGCAGGCTTTGTGTGAAGTGGAAGCAGATGCTGAATGATTGGGAAAAGTCAGTGGGATTGGCACGAGGGAAATGTGCTTACATGGCTATGATAGAACGGAGGTTTGGTACTGATTGGATTGTTCCACAGACAGTTGGCTTTCTTTGCTGAGCTAATAGCCGCCTGTGCTAGTTTAACTTTGATAATGAATACGAAGACCCATGGGTTTGAGGGATGATGAGGGCAAAGAGAATCTTATTGTTGCTCTTATAGTGAAGGGATGGGGTAAGACCAACACACATTGAGATGGAACACACATTGTCAAAGATCCAGTTAACAAGTGGGAAGGAATCTTCAATTGAGGAAAATGAAGACTTAGCAATTGTGCTGATATGGAAGTTTGCATTTTTGAGAACAAATGTGGTGAAGGTGAAGAATCTGGGAGAATGGAATCTAATGAAGCAGTGTTAGAAAGCATAATAAAGTTAACTTTGAGTCAATTGGCTGCTCGTAAGAAATCCCTAAAAATGAAAAGAGAGAAAACCTTAAAGAAAAAGAAGTGTCTGAAACAGACCATGTGAAGGTGAGAGATGGGTGGAGATTGGGAACAGCGATCTGAACTTTTCCAGTTCTGGGTAAGAGCAGAAAAGGGCACAAGTGCATTTTTCAATGTACCAGAAAGAGATGCCTGAGTCTTAACCGGAATATGGAGTGTGGTATTCATTACAATACTCTTTATCTGACGAAAGTGAGTTTAATGTGAGGAACTGAGGATGGAGATTAAGGGATTGAACTGGAGAAAAATATAGACTAAGTAGTATAACCAGAAGGCAATTCTTAAGAATGATTAACAGAGTTCAGGTGAGAGCATTGTCCATAAAAAGACAAACTAATGAAAAATGAAATACCAAAGATGGATAAAGGGGTGAGATTGAATCTGGAAGAAAAAGTATATTAAAAAGTATAAAAATAGTATAAGTGATGTCAAAAATAAATATGATGCTTAAGGGAAGTATTAATATAGCTTGAAAGGCAAAGCTGAACAATGAAAGGGAAATGCCAAATAATATAAAATTATAACAAAGTATTCTATAGTCATGTAAAAAATGCCTGAACTTTAAGATAAGAAATAACTCAATAATAAGGAATGTGCTAAATAGCTTTCAGAAGGTACCGTAATGATGGTGCAATGAACAAATAGCTTGTCTCAGACTGCTGAAGCGGTTAATTGAAGGTAGCGTGTTTAATGCTGCAGACCTTTCATCCCCTGTCTAGGTGACATCCTCAGTGCTTGGAAGCCTCCTGTGAAGCGCTTCTGTAATGTTTCTTCCGGCATTTATAGTGGTTTGAATCTGTCGCTTCCGGTTGTCAGTTCCAGCTGTCCGTTGCAGTGGTCGGTATATTGAGTCCAGGTTGATGTGCTTATTGATTGAATCTGTGCCATGCCTCTAGGAATTCCCTGGCTGTTCTCTGTTTGGCTTGTCCTATCATAGTAGTGTTGTCCCAGTCAAACTCATGCTGCTTGTCATCTGCGTGTGTGGCTACCAAGGATGGCTGGTTGTGTCGTTTCGTGGCTAGTTGGTGTTCATGGATACGGATTGTTAGCTGTCTTCCTGTTTGTCCTATGTAAACACTACATAGGACAAACAGGAAGACAGCTAATGATCCACATCCATGAACACCAACTAGCCACGAAACGACACAACCAGCCATCCTTGGTAGCCACACACGCAGATGACAAGCAGCATGAGTTCGACTGGGACAACACTACTATGATAGGACAAGCCAAACAGAGAACAGCCAGGGAATTCCTAGAGGCATGGCACTGATCCACAGATTCAATCAATAAGCACATCAACCTGGACCCAATATACCGACCACTGCAACGGACAGCTGGAACTGACAACCGGAAGCGGCAGAGACAAACCACTATAAATGCCGGATGAAACATCACCAAAGCGCTTCACAAGAGGCTCCCAAGCATTGAGGATGTCACCTAGATAGTGGACGAAATGTCTGCAACACAAATTCCCAGCTCGGCGAACAGAACCACAACAACGAGCACCCGAGCTACAAATCTTCTCACAAACTTTGCATTTAATGCAGTAGACATAGACTTTAAAAGCCTTTATAATTCTAAGTGTTGGTCAGCTGAAAATGGATGAAGTCCAGTGTTTGTAAAACTATAGGAGGGAATACAGTGCAATTCCTTTATTCGTATCTCATTATTAAAATCCCAATGGGTATTTGGGCTTTGATTTGTATATGGGCTTCCATTGAAGAATGATGTTTCTGGCTTTCCTGATGGCTTGTTCCACTGTTTTCTTAATTAACAAAATACGTATGAGCAGCTTTAAGTATTCAAACATTCATTACCACAAGAAGTTTTAGCTGCTGTTGTTTCCTGTGTCACTGCTGATCTTCAAAATGAGCTATTCAGAAATTTATAACTGAAGTAAAAAGCTCATTTGAGTTAGCTGTGTGTATGTGACCTATATGTCCATTTCATGAAACAAAGTGGAATAAAGGAGTTTTCAAGGCTAATGTCTCCTATTATGTCAGTTTTAGGATGACACAATTTGAGACAAATATGAAACTGAATCTAATCTGAATTATCTGTTACAGTTTTGTAATGCAGTTGATATATTGTATCTTTGGTTCATGAATAAATCTTGGCAGTTGTTTTCATATTTATAATGTACTCTAATATCCGCTCACTTCTGAATTTGTTACTTTATTGCCAGATAGGAGCTTGGTGGCTAGCTACTAAGTGAAATTGCTAATGTGATTTTGAATAATTAATTGTCAGTAGCCGTTTTGTCCACAGTTTTAAAAAAAAGCCACAAGTACCATTGCTAAATTTGGCAAATGTCCTGTAATTTGACAGTGGTTCTTAATCTGAGTAAAAAAAAAATTGTTTATTGCGATTAGTATTTTGAAATATTTAATTTTTACCTTTTTAGGATCATGGTGTTAAGGAAGATGAACTGCAGAGCATTCTTAACTACCTTCTCACCATGCATGAGGTAAGTACCACCAACAATTTAGATAAGTCTCAGTCAAGTATTTCCAAATGTACTTTGTTGTTCTAATTTTCAATGTAAATGTATTTTTAAGCTTGAAAATAAATGCACACATGAATTTTTGAAACGTAAAATACATAAGATTAATTATATACTTCAGGTATAATAAGACATAAGACATTTTGTATTGGTTGTTTATTTAAGGTTTTGTATTGCAACGACATCTTTGCTTTACTAGTTCTTATCCCAGTTAAAGTGGTCTGTTTATACTTGTTTTGTTGAGCATACCTACCTTTTATCTTAGTCTGCTTGGCACACCTTCCTCATTCCTGAAGAAGGGCTCATGCCTGAAACGTCGATTCTTCTGCTCCTTGGATGCTGCCTGACCTGCTGCGCTTTTCCAGCAACACATTTTTAGCTCTGATCTCCAGCATCTGCAGTCCTCACTTTCTCCTGAGCATAATTATAGTACACAAGTGTATTATAGCTAATAGTGAGAATAGTCAACTTTGCTGTTAAGAATTATCATTGTTAAGCAAAGCATTTCCTTGAGCAGTAATTTCAATTTTCTATTTTGACACACACTCATGTTTATCATAGCACTAAATGAGGTGTGAAAAATCTGCATGTTAGTCATGATGTGTTGTTTTCATGTATTTCACATGTTGAAATGGTTTGTTATAACATTTTATTTCACTGAGTGAAAAATAAAGCATGTGAAATTATTAATGAAAAAGCATTCTGAATCATTATATGTGTTGCTGTGCAAAAGATTTTTTTTTGTAGGAACAGCTAAGGTCTTACTGCAGGTTAATCAACAGTTAATCAAATGATAAAAGGTTATGAGTGGTAGGTAGGAGTGTGGATTTGAAGTTATAACCAAAGCGACCATTATGTGATTGAATGGAGGAGCATGCTGGCGGGGCTGAATGGCCTATTGTTCCTGGAACATAGAAAGATATGAATTGTCCACCTAGAATTTTAAGTAAGGATAACAAGAAGATGATTGTGGAACTATTTAACTTTACAATGAACCGTAGCCTTCAGTTTGGAAATAGCTAACGTAAAGTTGATCCTCTGGAACGTCCACATGGTGAGCTTCAATATGTAATGCTCACATGAGAAATATTGTAGTGCCATATTTGTAAATGATTCAGGGTCACATGTTGCCTTGTTCACAGCATTTTGTCACAATGCTAATAAGTAATTGAGAAGTGTTTATTGCTATTCTTCAAATTAATTAATTACTGAAGTATTAATTTGTGCTAATGCAGAGAGTCAATTCCTTATTCATTGTTCTATAACTCCAGAAGGTTCAAGATTTTTGTCATGAGCTGTAAGTTTACAAAGTTCATTGTGTAAAATCTTAATAAAGAACCTTTTCCTATTCCTGTGAATGTCACACCCCTAATTAGTTTTCTTTGCATGCAGTCATGAATTGGCATTCTTTATAAGTGTAGCAATTTTCCATCATTTCTTTATCAGAATATCAACATATTTCTAATATCTTGAATGTTCACAAGGGTGTGGACTGGAGGAAGCCAATATTGTAGAAGCATATATCACTAAGTATAAAACAGCTTGCATGAACTGCAATTATTTTTGGAATTTCAAGAAAGATTTTCATTAGCACTTTTTAATGCTGAGTTGGTTTTATAATATTCAATCTAAGTTATTTTAATTAATATGTGAAGACCAGTAAATGGATTACATATTTGCTTCAAGAGTTGTCTACGAAATTTGATTTTATTGTTCCCTTAATTTGTCAAGTTGCTGGCTATTTTGATCAATTGTATTAAATTAGCTTATTAAAATGTAATAAAAATTTTAAATCATTTTATCTAATTTTTCAAGGAATAAAGTAAGATTTAGACAGTATTTTGAAAATGTGTTCAAATTTTACATTGGTTATGTACAAGTGATGAAACAACTCCTGTTTTTTAAACTTGATTTCACAATCTATTTACAATAGCAAATAGTAAATAGGCCCCATTTGGAGTACTGTGTCCAGTTTTGGTCCCCACACCTCAGGAAGGACATACTGGCACTGGAACGTGTCCAGCGGAGATTCACACGGATGATCCCTGGAATGACAGGTCTCGCATATGAGGAACGGCTGAGGATACTGGGATTGTATTCATTGGAGTTTAGAAGATTAAGGGGAGATCTAATAGAGACGTACAAAATAATACATGGCTTTGAAAAGGTGGATGCTAGAAAATTGTTTCTGTTAGGCGAGGAGACGAGGACCCGTGGACACAGCCTTAGAATTAGAGGGGGTCATTTCAGAACAGAAATGCGGAGACATTTCTTCAGCCAGAGAGTGGTGGGCCTGTGGAATTCATTGCCACGGAGTGCAGTGGAAGCCGGGACGCTAAATGTCTTCAAGGCCGAGATTGATAGGTTCTTGTTGTCTAGAGGAATTAAGGGCTACGGGGAGAATGCTGGCAAGTGGAGCTGAAATGCGCATCAGCCATGATTGAATGGCGGAGTGGACTCGATGGGCCGAATGGCCTTACTTCCACTCCTATGTCTTATGGACTTGTTACAAGTTACTAAAGGAAGATTAATTCTATCCATGCATCCAGTATAAAATCTAGGATTTGAAATGATTTGATAATCCATGTGACTCACATTCAATTTGAAGCAAGATCATTTACTAAAATATGGTATTAAGTTTTCCTTACATTTGTGGACTTGTTGGCTAAACCATGGTATTTTGAATTCTGTTATTTCTTGAAATAAACATTTGTGTTTCAGGATGACAATCTGATGGATGTTCTACAGCTGCTAGTAGCTCTGATGTCCGAGCATCCAGGATCAATGATTCCTGCTTTTGATCAGAGGAATGGAATGCGGTAAAATATTACACATGAAGTTGTATGTTCTGAAATGAAATGTTGTAGGTTGTTGACATTCGTAGCTTGAAATTTGCTTACAGGCATATTGATTGTATAAAATAGAAGTAGGATTTTGGAGTGCGTTACCCTTGTAATTGGAGTTTTCTCTAATAGTTTTGCTATCCAAATTTTAAGCTGAATTTAGAGTTTCTAAAATACCTGATGTATATATCCTTTTGTTTACTACTTTATGGCACCCACTGCTACTGAAAATCTTCCAAATGATTGACTTGTAAATTGGAAAGAATTTTCAGCAGCTGTGATTTTTTTTTGGAAAGATAAAATATGAAAATGTTGAGGTATGACCAAACCTATGAATCTTAAAAGCACTTCTGAAGAGATTAATGTGAGATGAACTGGCTTTCTGTAGAGTTCCTTAGTACCTCAATGGGGGAAAGCATGGCATGAACTGGGATTTAGTTACAATTCGGGGTTAATTAGTCTTTTGAACAAACTTATTTGGCCTCATTTGTTTGTCAGTTCCTTAGTTAACATTCACATTTATTGATAGCATGTGTTTAATGAGAGTCATATGCAAAGTAATTAAAATGATTTGAAAATTGTTGACATTTTTGATTAAAAAGCTGGTACATAATCTGTGCTTGATAAAATATACTTTTTAAAAGCCATGAAATAAAAACTTAGAATTTCCCCAATTCTGTTTTTTTCCTCTACTTGGACAGTATGTAAATCCTTCAGGTAGTCATGCACATCTTTGTTCAACCTGACTACAAATCTGACTATTCCTTTTCTCTTTTAGCCATTCTCCGATCTACACTTTGAGTATGAACTTATGTAGAACTCTTTCTGCTTGTATCCTAATGCTCTCCAAATCCTTTTCATTCATCGCCAAATTCTGACAGAGCTATGTTGGTTTTCAGTCATTTGTGCACAGAAATGATTGATCAGACCCACTATTTAAGGGATATATTTTGGCCAGGACAACAAAAAAACGTCTGTATGACTCTGATCCAAAGAGGTATTTTATGTCATTTATGGGTGGACGAATGTTGGTTCAACATATTAATCAAAAGATGGTACCTCCACCACTGCAACACACTCGTAGTATTTCATTGAAGTTTGTTCAAATTTCTGGACTGGGTCTTGAACTAATAAGACCATAAGATACAGGAGTGGAAGTAAGGCCATTCGGCCCATCGAGTCCGCTCCGCCATTCAATCATGGCTGATGGTATTTCAATTCCACTTACCCGCATTCTCCCCATAGCCCTTAATTCCTTGTGAGATCAAGAATTTATCAATCTCTGCCTTGAAGACATTTAGCGTCCCGGCCTCCACTGCACAGGCAGTGAATTCCACAGGCCCACCACACTCTGGCTGAAGAAATGTCTCCGCATTTCTGTTCTGAATTTATCCCCTCTAATTCTAAGGCTGTGTCCACGGGTCCTAGTCTCCTTGCCTAACGGAAACAATTTCCAAGCATCCACCCTTTCCAAGCCATGTATTATCTTGTAAGTTTCTATTAGATCTCCCCTTAATCTTCTAAACTCCAATGAATACAATCCCAGGATCCTCAGTTGTTCCTCATATGTTAGACCTTCCATTCCAGGGATCATCCGTGTGAATCTCTGCTGGACATGCTCCAGTGCCAGTATGTCCTTCCTGAGGTGTGGGGACACCTCATGACCTCTCAGTACTCTATAATTAGGATTTGCCCAAAGTTAATTCTGCCTATATCCTGACTTGCGCCATGTTACCCTTGTGCTTCAGCCTTCTACTCCCAAATACACTCTGGTTTCCGATCTGAGAGCACCTTGATTAAAAAGTTCATAATTTTTTTAATCAAATTGCTCCATGGTCTCAGCCCTGTCCATCTCTGTAACCTCTTCCTCACTATCCTTGTGTATCCTTGATTTTAATCACTTGAACATTGGCAACTGTGCCACCAGCTACCTGGGTCTTGGCTCTAAAACTTCTCTAAACCTCTGTTTCACCTTCTGTGTTTTATTTTAAGGCATTTCTTAAAACCTACATCTTTGACCAAGCAGCTGTCCTAATATCTCCTTATGTTGCTCAAAGTCAAATTTTGATTTTTGATATTCTTATGCAGTACCTTGGAATATTATTTGCTATGTTAAATGCACTGTTACATTTTTTTTTGAGAGGCTGGTTCTCTTTGGTCACTTTTATCTTTGAACACAGCTAATGTTGATAGAAAAGATAGATTTTGAAGTATTGAACTACGATTTCTTGTTTTGATTTTTGGAGTGTTGTCATCTGGTTACCCACCATTGACTAAAATCTTACCATGGCTATTTCCATCAGTTTGTGACTATGTACTCTGTTGACAATTTTTAGGATAATCTATAAACTGCTGGCTTCAAAAAATGAAGGAATAAGGGTGCAAGCTTTGAAAGTGATGGGATACTTTCTGAAGCATCTTGCTCCAAAGTATGTGCAAGTAAACCTTTATGTAATTTATTTCATCAATTAATTGGTCAGAGATATTCCTTTGAAATGTGCAATGCAAATTGTTTGTTTCTTAATCTATGTGGATTTTGAGATTCAAAATTTAAGCTCTGTGAATCAAAATCTATCAGCCCATAGGTATTCAGTTACCATTTTTGTGTACTGATCTGAGATTGCTATTGTGAATGAAATTTTTACAGCTTTATGTATAGTGCATTCTTCTATAGGCGCAAAGCTGAAGTCATGGTTGGACATGGTTTGTTCTCCTTGCTGGCTGAAAGATTGATGTTGCACACTAATGTAATTTCCATGACTACGTATAATGTCTTATTTGAGGTAAGGATTAAGTAATCAAAATAATGATTTTTTAAATAATAAATTTGTAAAAGCACTGTCTGAATAGATTTAAATTTGTTTTCACCATGGATAATTTAATTTCAACAATTTTTGTCATAAGACTACACTGAACATGAACAAACTTTGCACTTTAACAGTTTTGCTATGTTGAATGTGATCAAAATGAAAGGTATACATAGTTTATTCAAATTTATTCATCTGGTCATGGTGTTCTGCTGATAGTCATGCAATGTAAGAAATAACTCCGTGATGTAAATTACTTTGTAAGTGACGTTATGCATCTGAATTTAGTCTCTCAGCACAATCTCTCAGCTTGAAATGAAAGTTATAATTGAATATTTGGTTGTAATCTGAGATTTTAATTAATTATTGCCTTACTTAAATGTATTTTAGAAGTAAAATGTTCTTGCAGAATGTCAATGTGGTTTGTGTTTGTTAATTTATGAATGTTTCAAGCACTCAACTACTATAACTAATTCAAATATGCTCGCTTAATGAATTTTTTCTTGGGATGTAGGCATCTCTAGCAAGGCTGGCATTTGTTATATAACTCTATCTTCCCTTGAGAAGATAGTGCTGAACAATCTCCTTAAATTGATGCAGTCCCCATAGTATAGGCTTACCCACAGGGAGGGAGTTCCAGCATTTTGACTGAGTGAGAGTGAAGGAACAGCAACTTAGTTCCAAGTCTGGAAGATGTGGCACTTTGAGATATTGGTGTTTTAGTTGCTTTGTACTCCTACATGGTAGACATGAGGGGATAGGAAAGGTCCAAAGGAGTCTGTCATGAACTGCATTGACTCTTGAACTACACCCTGTAGTTGCAGTAGATCTCTGGTGGAGGGAATATTGTGGTGAATGTTGAACATGGATGGATGCCAACATGTGGACAATTTTGTTTTGATGGTGATGAGTTTTGTTTTCCGTGTGATTGGAATTGTGCTTTTTTGTGCATATTCCTCATTCTTGGGCTTTGTAGACTGTGAAAGGGCTTTGGAGTGTCAGGAAATAAATAATTTGTCACAGTGTATTCCCCCAATTACAAATCCTCTGTAATTGCAGAGTGTGTACACGTTCTTAAAAATATTGCAATCTGGAATTCCAAAATCAAGAGAATAGAGCCGTCCATGACTGATATCAAGTATGCCACAATATTTACTTAGAACCCAACTTTTAATATGTAACTTTGTCAAAATGTATGTACTGGATTTGGTATGGCCATTGAAGTTGCATGTGGAGAAAAGGTGGAGGAAAAATGTTGAAGTTGGAAAATGGAGAACATCAAACAATTGGTGTAATATGACTGATGCATGGCATTGAGACTTGGGATCAGTCAGAAATATGCAGACACTTTTGATGAGGAACTTGGAACACCATTAAGTTCTGTTTGTTGAAGTTATTTGAATAAGATTTGAGCAAGATTGGCCAGACCAGCATTTCTTGCTGATCCTTATTTGACCATGGGAAGGTGATGATCTGCCACCTTGAATTGCTGCATTTCATCTGGTGTGAGATGAAATGTAACATCTGTAACATTTTTGAGGGAGTTTCAGGAATTTGACTCAATGACCGTGAATGATGATAATCAGACAGGTTGGTGTGCCATTCATATTGTATTTGGGACAGTTTCCTGGCACAATTTGTTGTGGATCAAACCAGGGATCTGTCTATTTTATATTGGACAATGTGCAATGAGGCAAGTTTAATAAATGATCTGACTAAAAGATCCCTGAATAGTGACCATAACATCATAAAATCTGGCATTCAGTTTAAGAATGAGAATCCTGAGTCAGAACACAGGAGCATAAGAATAAAGAGCAGGAATAGGCAATTCAGCCCCACAAACCATTTAATATTATTATGATTGATCTCACCTCAGCCTAAACTTCACTTTCCTACCTGCTCCCTTAAACCTGTTGCTAATTAAAAAATCTGTCTTGTTTCCTCCTCAAATTTATTTAGTGTCCTAGCATCCACTGGATTCCGTGATCGTGAATTCCACAGCTTTACGACCACTTCAGAGAAGTAATTCTAATTCTTCCTCTTTTAAATCTCTCACCCCTTTACCTAAACTATGATCTCTTATTCTATAACGCCCTACAAGGGGAGTCATCTGCTTTACATCTGCTTTGTCAATCCCCTTTAGGGTCTGATATACCTTGATTAGATCTCCTCTCATTCTTCTAAATTCTAGCAAGCATATGCATAAACTACTCAGTCTCTTACAAGACAATCCTTTGATCTCCAGAATTAATTCCAATGGGCTTTCTCTGAACTGCCTCCAATGCAATTATGTCCACCTTCAAGTAAGGCGACCAGAACACTACTACAATAATCTGATGTGGTCTGACCAGTTCATTGTACAGTTAAACCAAGACTTTTCTTTTATACTTCATTCCTTTAGCAATAAATGTGACAATTATTTTTGATCTCCTTATTACCTTCTGGACCTGAATACCAGCTTTCTGTGATTCAAGCACACGTCGTTCTGTTATATCATCAATTTCATCAATTTGTTTGAGCAGAAACTTCAACATATATTGTACAATGTTTCTGTTGGTGTGAAGTAGCTGGATAACAATTGTTGTGATAAATTTGTCTATAAATCAGTGGTGTGGCTCTTTTTGCATTTGTCTATGGTGCGTAAGTTTTATTCATAGTGCAATATCATAATGGCTTGGTTTTTCTTTTGACACTCATCTTACTGTCAGCTGCTTGACACAGACATCCGTTGTATTTTCTGAGAGTAGTCTAAATCTTGAAGTTTCAGTCTAGGTATATGAAGATAACACTCAGTTGTTTGCAAATAATTCGTTTTGAGATGTTTGTTTTCCTCTGGACCGAGAAAGTGTTGGAAATGACACAGTTTTGTGATAAATGTGTTAATACCTGAACTCTCTCTTCCTAAGATCCTAACTGAGCAGATTTGCACTCAAGTTGTGCATAAGCAGCATCCTGACCCAGATTCGTCAGTGAAGATACAAAACTCACGTAAGCATTAAAAAGTTCACACTTTTTTTTACGCTCATTATTATGGGTATCTTTGCCTATCAACTATTTCAGTCATAAGATCAAGGCAGAATTTCTGTGATTGCAACCAAAGCTACATTTTAATTATTGA
>NC_092739.1:6728686-6730058 GCF_047496795.1 Chiloscyllium punctatum
TCCGTCTGTCTCTCTCTCTCTCTCTCGCTCCGTCTGTCTGTCAGTCTCTCTCTCTCTCTCTCGCTCCGTCTGTCTGTCTCTCTCTCTCTCTCTCGCTCCGTCTGTCTCTCTCTCTCTCTCTCTCTCGCTCCGTCTGTCTCTCTCTCTCTCGCTCCCGTCTGTCTCTCTCTCTCCCTCCGTCTGTCTCTCTCTCTCTCTCGCTCCGTCTGTCTGTCTCTCTCTCTCACTTCGCTTCCGTCTGTCTGTCTCTCTCTCTCTCGCTCCGTCTGTCTCTCTCTCTCTCCGTCTGTCTCTCTCTCTCTCTCTCGCTCCGTCTGTCTCTCTCTCTCTCTCGCTCCGTCTGTCTGTCTCTCTCTCTCTCTCTCTCTCTCGCTCCGTCTGTCTGTCTCTCTCTCTCTCTCGCTCCGTCTGTCTGTCTCTCTCTCTCTCTCGCTCCGTCTGTCTCTCTCTCTCTCTCTCTCGCTCCGTCTGTCTCTGTCTGTCTCTCTCTCTCCCTCGCCGTCTGTCTCTGTCTGTCTCTCTCTCTCGCTCCGTCTGTCTCTCTCTCTCTCTTGCTCCGTCTGTCTCTCTCTCTCTCGCTCCGTCTGTCTCTCTCTCTCTCGCTCCGTCTGTCTCTCTCTCTCTCGCTCCGTCTGTCTCTCTCTCTCTCGCTCCGTCTGTCTCTGTCTCTCTCTCTCGCTCCGTCTGTCTGTCTCTCTCTCTCGCTCCGTCTGTCGTCTCTCTCTCTCTCTCTCGCTCTGTCTGTCAGTCTGTCTCTCTCTCTCGCTCCGTCTGTCTGTCTGTCTCTCTCTCTCGCTCCGTCTGTCTCTCTCTCTCTCTCTCGCTCCGTCTGTCTCTCTCTCTCTCCGCTCCGTCTGTCTCTCTCTCTCTCGCTCCGTCTGTCTCTCTCTGTCTCTCGCTCCGTCTGTCTGTCTCTCTCTCGCTCCGTCTGTCTGTCTCTCTCTCTCTCTCGCTCCGTCTGTCTGTCTCTCTCTCTCGCTCCGTCTGTCTGTCGTCTCTCTCCTCTCTCGCTCCGTCTGTCTGTCTCTCTCTCTCTCGCTCCGTCTGTCTGTCTCTCTCTCTCTCGCTCCTCTGTCCTGTCAGTCTCTCTCTCTCTCTCGCTCCGTCTGTCTGTCAGTCTCTCTCTCTCTCTCGCTCCGTCTGTCTGTCTCTCTCTCTCTCTCTCGCTCCGTCTGTCTCTCTCTCTCTCTCTCTCGCTCCGTCTGTCTCTCGTCTCTCTCGCTCCGTCTGTCTCTCTCTCTCTCTCGCTCCGTCTGTCTGCTCTCTCTCTCTCGCTCCGTCTGTCTGTCTCTCTCTCTCTCTTCGCTCCGTCTGCTCTCTCTCTCTTCTCTTCTCTCTCTCCGTCTGTCTCTCTCTCTCTCGCTCCGTCTGT
>NC_092739.1:9286390-9301390 GCF_047496795.1 Chiloscyllium punctatum
CCAACTCCTATACTCAATGCACTGACTAATCAAGGAAAGCATACCAAACACCTTCTTCACTATTCTGTCTCCCTGTGACTCCACTTTCAAGGAGCTATGAAACTGCACTCCAAGATCTCTTTGTTCATCAAAACTCCCCAGGACCTTACCCACTCACCCTAAAAGTCCCTGATTTGCCTTTCCAAAATGCAGCACCTCACACTTTATCTAAATTAAACTCCATCTGCCACTTCTCAGCCCATTGGCCCACCTGATCAAGATCCCATTGCACTCTGAGGTAACCTTCTTCGCTGTCCACTACACCTCCAAGTTTGGTGTCATCTGCAAACTTACTAACTGTACCTCCTTTGTTCACATCCAAATCATTTATATAAATAACGAAAAGCAGTGGACACAGCACCGATCCTTGTGCTACACCACTGGTCACAGGCCTCCAGTCTGAAAAACAACCCTCCACCACCTGGATCTGTCTTCTACTTTCAAGCCAGTTATGTGTCAAATTGTTCACCATGTATTCTATGTGGTCTCACCTTGCTAACCAGTGTACCATGAGGAATCTTGTCGAACTCCTTACTGAAATCCATATAGATCATGCCCTCATCAATCCTCCTCTTTACTTCTTCGAAAAACTCCATCAAGTTAGTGAGACACACTGGAAAGCTGCTTTCTCTCCACACTTAAACTTTGTTTATGTGAGATTTTTGAAAATGGTGGGGAGAAATGTGCTGAGATTTCAGAAACACCTCAGAGTGTTTTAATTACACTTTGAAGAATTACTTTTCTTTAAAAAAGCTTGTTGCACAACTATTACTAAAGCGCTGAGTCTCTCTCCTCCTGTGCAGGCTGAAGTTTTTCAACCCAGTCATAGAGATGTACAGCACGGAAACAGACCCTTTGGTCCAACCTGTCCATGCCGACCAGATATCCCAACCCAATCTAGTCCTACCTGCCAGCACCCGGCCCATATCCCTCCAAACCCTTCCTATTCATATACCCACCCAAATGCCTCAGTCGTTATAACTCAATCTTCTCCCACAAAATATCAGCACTTCATTAGCTGTAAAGAGCTTTGAAACATTTATTAAACATGAAAATCGAAACAGCTACCAGTCTTTCTTTCCAGATGTTTAAATCTGGGATAGGAATGTTTCTCTTTATGTCCAAACAATATTCACAGTACTTAGAGTGCAGTCTGCCAAATGCACTGTATAAGGCATCCTGAAATCCCTGACACATTGAAACATTTCCAATGGATGGGAAATGCAGTGAGAATGTACAGAAAGAAGAGAGCTGATTGGCGAACAAAATAAACAATCACATTCAACACCTTCTTTCCCCAAGATCTGCTTCAGAACATTTTCAGGATATGCAATTGCCCTTTTAAACTAAAGTTTTCGGCACTCGGTGAACTGACAATTTGTTAGTGTTTAAATCATAAGTATTGGATAAGTCTGGGGGGGGCTTGTTCAATCGTGACCATTTTTCCCAGCTCTCAGCAGTGGGCCCTGACTGAGCTCCCCCTCAATCCGAGCCCCGTCGGGAGAAGCTGAGCCAGCCCAAGTTCACTCACTTACCCTTGCTGGCTGCGATCAGCGCTTTGCCATCCTTCAGCAACTCCTTAATGAACTTGTTGGTCTTTTCCAATTCGGCTTCGTGTGCTCGCAACCTTTCCCAAAAGTAAGGTCTCCCCAGGTAACAGTCACTGAACTCCAGGGGCTGCAAACCCATGACTTCCCGCCTTCTCGAAAATCTTCCTGCGGTGACCCAAGGGGGGGGGAGAACAGCAAAAATGCAGCACCCCGAGCTTCTCAGGAAGCAGCTCCAAGGAAACTGTGTGTGAGGGAGGGAGGGAGGGAGCGGGGGGACGGTCTGGGGAGATCCTGGGGCTCTCAGGGATAACAGCTCTCGCTACAAAGTATCCAGGCGAGAGCTGCAAAGCGTTTGTTGCAGCGACAGCCCCTAATTCTGGGGCAGTCCGGGGAATGAGGGCGGAGCACTCTCTCTCTCACACACACACTTACACTCTACTCTCTCACACACACTCTCTCTCTCTCACACACACTTACACTCTACTCTCTCTCACACACACTCTCTCTCTCTCACACACACTTACACTCTACTCTCTCACACACACACACACACTCTACTCTCTCACACACACACTCTCTCTCACACACACACTTACACTCTACTCTCTCACACACACTCTCTCTCTCACACACACACTTACACTCTACTCTCTCACACACACTACTCTCTCTCTCACACACACTACCTCTCTCACACACACACACACACTCTACTCCTCACACACACACTCTCTCTCACACCACACTTACACTCAACCCTCACACACACTCTCTCTCACACACACACACTTACACTCTACTCTCTCACACACACACCACTCTCTCTCACACACACACTTACACTCTACTCTCTCACACAACACACTCTCTCTCACACACACACTTACACTCTACTCTCTCACACACACTACTCTCTCTCTCACACACACTACTCTCTCTCACACACACACACACACTCTACCTCTCACACACACACTTACACTCTACTCTCTCACACACTCTCTCTCTCACACACACACTTACACTCTACTCACTCACACACACTACTCTCTCTCACACACACACACTCTCTCTCACACACACTTACACTCTACTCTCCACACACACTACCTCTCTCACACACACACACACACTTACACTCTACTCTCTCACACACACACTCCTCTCACACACACACAACACTCTCTCACCACACACACTACACTCTACTCTCTCACACACACACTCTCTCTCACACACACACTACACCTACTCTCTCACACACACACACTCTCTCTCACACACACACTTACACTCTACTCTCTCACACACACTACTCTCTCTCACACACACACACACTCTACCTCTCACACACACACTTACACTCTACTCCTCACACACACTACTCTCTCTCACACACACACACACCTCTCTCTCACACCACACACTTACACTCTACTCTCTCACACACACACTCTCTCTCACACACACACTTACACTCTACCTCTCACACACACTACTCTCTCTCACACACACACACACTCTCTCCCACACACACTTACACTCTACCTCCTCACACACACACACTCTCTCTCACACACACACTTACACTCCACCCTCACACACACTACTCTCTCTCACACACACACACACTCTACTCTCTCACACACACACTCTACTCTCTCACACACACACTTACACTCTACTCTCTCACACACCCAACACTCACCTCACACACACACACCTCTCTCTCACACACACATTACACTCTACTCTCTCACACACACTACTCTCTCTCACACACACACACACTCTCTCCTCACACACCACACTTACACTCTACCTCTCACACACACACTACACTCTACTCTCCACACACACTACTCTCCTCTCACACACACACACACTCTCCTCTCACACACACACTACACTCTACTCTCTCACACACACTACTCTCTCTCACACACACACTTACAACTCTACTCTCTCACACACACTACTCTCTCTCACACACACACACACCTCTCTCACATACACTTACACTCTACCTCTCTCACACACACACTACTCTCTCTCACACACACACACACTCTCTCTCACATACACTTACACTCTACTCTCTCACACACACACACACTCTCTCTCACACACACTTACACTCTACTCTCCACACACACTACCTCTCTCACACACACACACACTCTACTCTCTCACACACACACTCTACTCTCTCACACACACACTTACACTCTACCCTCTCACACACCACACTACTCTCTCTCACACACACACACACTCTCTCACACACACTTACACCTCTACTCTCACACACACTACTCTCTCTCACACACACACACTCTCTCTCACACACACTTACACTCTACTCTCTCACACACACTACTCTCTCACACACACACACACACTCTACTCTCTCACACACACACTCTCTCTCACACACACACACACTCTACTCTCACACACACACTACTCTCTCACACACACACACCTACTCCTCACACACACACACTCTCCTCACACCACACACACTCTACCCTCCTCACACACACCACACTTACACTCTACTCTCTCACACACACACTACTCTCACACACACACACTCTCTCACACACTCTCTCTCACACACACTTACACTCTACTCTCTCACACACACTACTCTCTCACACACACACACACTCTACTCTCTCACACACACACTCTCTCTCACACACACTTACACTCTACTCTCTCACACACACTACTCTCTCTCACACACACACACTCTCTCTCACACACACTTACACTCTACTCTCTCACACACACTACTCTCTCACACACACACACACTCTACTCTCTCACACACACACTCTCTCTCACACACACTTACACTCTACTCTCTCACACACACTACTCTCTCTCACACACACACACACCTCTCTCACACACACACACTCTCTCTCTCACATACACTTACACTCTACTCCTCTCACACACACACACTCTCTCTCACATACACTTACACTCTACTCTCTCACACACACACACTCTCTCTCACATACACTTACACTCTACTCTCTCACACACACTACTCTCTCTCACACACACACACACTCTCTCTCACATACACTTACACTCTACTCTCTCACACACACACACTCTCTCTCACATACACTTACACTCTACTCCTCACACACACTACTCTCCTCACTCACACACACACACACTCTCTCTCACATACACTTACACTCTACTCTCTCACACACACACACTCTCTCTCACATACACTTACACTCTACTCTCTCACACACACACACACTCTCCTCACATACAACTTACACTCTACTCTCACACACACTACTCTCTCTCACACACTTACACTCTACTCTCTCACCACACACTACTCTCTCTCACACACAACTTACACTCTACTCTCTCACACACACTACTCTCTCTCACACACACTACTCTCACTCACACACACACACCTCTCCTCACACACACTTACACTCTACTCTCTCACACACACACACTCTCTCTCACACACACTTACACTCTACTCTCTCACACACACTCTCTCTCACACACACTTACACTCTACTCTCTCACACACACTACTCTCTCTCACATACACTCTCTACTCACACACACACTACTCTCTCTCACATACACTCTCTACTCTCACACACACACTCTCACAAACTTACACTCTCTACTCTCACACACACACTACTCTCTCTCACATACACTCTCTACTCTCACACACACACACTCTCACAAACTTACACTCTCTACTCTCACACACACACACACTCTCACAAACTTACACTGTCTACTCTCACACTCACACACACACTCTCTCACACACACTTACACACACACTCTCTCACATACATACTACTCTCTCTCACACACTCTACTCTCACACTCTCATACACTCTCTCACACACACACACACTACTCTCACACACACTTACACTCTCTACTCTCACTCACACTACTCTCTCACACACTCACACACACTCTCTCACACACATACTACTCTCTCACACACACTCTCTACTCACACTCTCTCTCACACACACACTCTACTCTCTCACACACACACTCTCTACTCACACTCTCTCTCACACACACACACACTCGACTCTCTCACAAACTTACACTCTCTACTCTCTCACACTCTCACACACACACTCTCTACTCTCTCACACACACTTACACTCTCTACTCACACTCACACACACTCTCATACACACACTCTACACTCTCACACTCTCTCACACACACTCTCTCACACACACACACACTACTCTCTCTCACAGTCTCTCTCACACACACTTCTCTACTCTCTCAAACACACACACACACACTCTACTCTCTCACACACACTCTCTACTCTCTCTCACACACTCTCTACTCTCTCACACACACACTCTCTCTCACGCACACACTCTCTCTCTCACTCACTCTCTCTCACACTCTCTCTGTCACACACTCTCTCACACACTCTCTCTCACACACACTCTCACACACACTCTCTTCTCTCACACACTCTCTCACACGCACTCTCTCTCTCACACACTCTCTTCTCTCTCTCACACACTCTCTCTCTCACACACACACACACTCTCTCTCACGCACACACTCTCTCTCTCACTCACTCTCTCCCCCCCCCCCCCCCCCCCCCCCCCCCCCCCCCCCCCCCCCCCCCCCCCCCCCCCCCCCCCCCCCCCCCCCCCCCCCCCCCCCCCCTCACACTCTCTCTCTCACACTCTCTCTCTCACACACACACACACTCTCTCTCACACACACACGTTCTCTCTACTCTCTCACACACACTCTCTCTCACACACACACTCTCCCTCACACACACACACTACTCTCTCACACACACACACTCTCAACCCTCACACACAGACTCTCTCTCACACACACACTCTCTACTCTCACACACACTCTCTACTCTCACACACACTCTCTCTCTCACTCACTCTCTCTCACACTCTCTCTCTCACACACTCTCTCTCACACACTCTCTCTCACACACACACATTCTCTCTACTCTCTCACACACTCTCTCTCACACACACACTCTCCCTCACACACACACACTACTCTCTCACACACACACACTCTCAACCCTCACACACACACTCTCTACTCTCACACACTACTCTCTCACAAACACACTCTCAACCCTCACACACACACTCTCTCACACACACACTCTCTACTCTCACTCTATCTCACACACACTCTCTCTCACATACACACACACTACTCTCTCTCACAAAATCTCTCTATCTCTCACACACTCTCTATCTCTCACACACACTCTCTCTCACAAACTTACACTCTCTACTCTCTCTCACACACACTCTCTACTCTCTCACACACACTTACATTCTCTACTCTCACACTCTCTCTCACACACACACACTCTCTACTCTCTCACACACACTCTCTACTCTCTCACACACACTCACACACACACTCTCTACTCTCTCACACACATTCTCACACACACTCTCTCACACAAACTCACACACACTCTACTCTCACACACTCTCTCTACTCTCACACTCTCTCTCACACACACACTCTCTACTCTCTCACACTCTCTCTCTCACACACACTCTCTACTCTCTCTCACACACACTCTCTACTCTCTCACACACTCTCTCACACACACACTATTCTCTCTCACACACTCTCTCTACTCTCACTCTCTCACACACTCTCTACTCTCACACACTCACATTCTCTCTACTCTCACACACACTCTCTACTCTCTCAAGCACTCTCTCTCATACACTCTCTCACACTCTCTCTCTCACACACACACTCTCTCTCTCACAAACTTACACTCTCTACTCTCTCACACTCACACACACTCTCTCTACTCTCACACACACTTACACTCTCTACTCTCACACTCACACACACACACTCATACACACACTCTACTCTCTCACACACTCTCTCACACACACACTACTCTCTCTCACACACTCTCTCTACTCTCACACTCTCTCACACACACTCTCTCTCACACACACACTCTCTCTACTCTCTCACACACACTTACATTCTCTACTCTCACACTCTCTCGCTCACACACAAACTCTCTCTACTCTCACACACCCTTACACTCTCTACTCTCAGACTCTCTCACTCACACACTCTCTCTCTCACACACACACTCTGTCTCACACACACACTCTCTACTCACACACACTCTCTACTCACACACACTCTCTACTCACACACACTCTCTACTCACACACACTCTCTACTCTCACACACTCTCTACTCTCTCACACACTCTCTCTCACACACACTCTCTATTCTCTCTCACACACACTCTATCTCACACACTCACACACACTCTCTCTGTCTCACACACACTCTACTCGCTCTCACACACTCTACTCTCTCTCACACACTCTACTCTCCATCACACACTCACACTCTCTACTCACACACACTCTCTCACACACACTCCACTCTCTCTCACACACACTCTCTACTCTCTCACACACTCTATCTCACACACTCTCACTCACACACACTCTCTCACACACACTCTCTCTACTCTCACACACTCTCACACACACTCTCTCACACACACTCTCTCTATTCTCACACACTCTCTCTCACATGCTCTACTCTCTCACACACAGTCTATTCTCTCTCACACACACTCTCACACACACTCTCTCACACACATTCTCTCACACACACACTCTCTCACACACACTCTCTCACACACTCTCACACATTCTCTCTACTCTCTCACACTCTCTACTCACATACACTCTCACACACTCTCTCACACACACTCTCTACTCTCTCACACACTCTATCTCACACACTCTCTCACACACACTCTCTCACACACACTCTCTCACACACTCTCTCTACTCTCACACACTCTCTCTCACACACTCTCTCTACTATCACACACTCTATTCTCTTTCACACACCATCTCTCTCACACACTCTCACACATTCTCTCTACTCTCACACACTCTCTACTCACACACACTCTCTACTATCACACACTCTATTCTCTTTCACACACCCTCTCTCTCTCACACACACACTCTTTCTCTCACACACATACTCTCTCTCACACTCACACTCTCTCTCCCATACACACTCTCTCTCTCCCACACACACTCTCTCACACGCACACTCTCTCTCACACGCACACACTCTCTCCCACACACACTCTCTCTACTCTCTCTCACACACTCTCTCACACATACTCTCTCTCACACTCTCTCTCTCACACATACTCACTCACACACCCTCTCTCTCTCCCACACACACACTCACACACTCTCTCTCCCACACACACACACTCTCTCTCACACATACTCTCTCTCACACACACTCTCTCACACACGCACTCTCTCACACACACACTCTATCTTACACACTCTCTCTCACACTCACTCTCACACACACACTCACACACTCTCTCTCCCACACACACACACTCTCTCTCACACATACTCTCTCTCACACACACTCTCCCCCACACACACTCTCCCCCACACACACTCTCTCACACACACACTCTCTCTTACACACTCTCTCTCACACACACTCTCACACACACACTCTCTCTCACACACACACTCTCTCTCACACACACACTCTCTCTCACACACACACTCACATCACACACACACACACACTCTCACACACACAGTCTCTCACACACATACTCTCTCTCACACTCACACTCTCTCTCTCACACACACACACTCTCCATCACACTCTCTCTCTCACACACACACACTCTCTCCCACACACACGCTCTCTCCCACACACACTCTCTCTCCCACACACACGCTCTCTCTCACACACACTCTCACACAGAGACACTCACACACACACTCTCTCACACGCACACACTCTCTCACACACACTCTCTCTCTCACACACCCTCTCTCTCTCACACACACACTCTTTCTCTCACACACATACTCTCTCTCACACTCACACTCTCTCTCCCACACACACTCTCTCTCTCCCACACACACTCTCTCACACGCACACTCTCTCTCACACGCACACACTCTCTCTACTCTCTCTCACACACTCTCTCACACATACTCTCTCTCACACTCTCTCTCTCACGCATACTCACTCTCACACATTCTCTCTCAACCACACACACACTCACACGCTCTCTCTCTCCCACACACACACACTCTCTCACACAAATACTCTCTCTCACACTCACACTCTCTCTCCCACACACACTCTCTCTCTCCCACACACACTCTCTCACACGCACACACTCTCTCTACTCTCTCTCACACACTCTCTCACACATACTCACTCACACACCCTCTCTCTCTCCCACACACACACTCACACACTCTCTCTCCCACACACACACACTCTCTCTCACACATACTCTCTCTCACACACACTCTCTCACACACACACTCTCTCACACACACACTCTATCTTACACACTCTCTCTCACACTCACTCTCACACACACACTCACACACTCTCTCTCCCACACACACACACTCTCTCTCACACATACTCTCCCCCACACACACTCTCCCCCACACACACTCTCTCACACACACACTCTCTCTTACACACTCTCTCTCACACACACTCTCACACACATACTCTCTCTCACACTCTCTCTCACACATACTCACTCACACACCCTCCCTCTCTCCCACACACACACTCACACACTCTCTCTCCCACACACACACACTCTCTCTCACACACACTCTCTCTCACACATACTCTCTCTCACACACACTCTCTCACACACACACTCTCTCACACACACACTCTATCTTACACACTCTCTCTCACACTCACTCTCACACACACACTCACACACTCTCTCTCCCACACACACACACTCTCTCTCACACATACTCTCTCTCACACACACTCTCCCCCACACACACTCTCTCACACACACACTCTCTCTTACACACTCTCTCTCACACACACTCTCACACACACACTCTCTCTCACACACACACTCTCTCTCACACACACACTCTCTCTCACACACACACTCACATCACACACACACACACACTCTCACACACACAGTCTCTCACACACATACTCTCTCTCACACTCACACTCTCTCTCTCACACACACACACTCTCCATCACACTCTCTCTCTCACACACACACACTCTCTCCCACACACACTCTCTCTCCCACACACACTCTCTCTCCCACACACACTCTCTCTCCCACACACACGCTCTCTCACACACACACTCTCTCTCACACACATACACACTCTCTCACATGCACACACTCTCTCTACACTCTCTCACACACTCTCTCACACACACTCTCTCACACACACTCACTCTCACACATTCTCTCTCTTCCACACACACACTCTCTCTCTCACACACACACTCTCTCTCTCTCTCACACACACTCACACACCCTCTCTCTCCCCCACACACACACACTCTTTCACACACACACTCTCTCACACACACACTCTCTTACACACACACTCTCTCTCACACACACTCTCTCACACACACACTCTCTACTCTCTCACACTCTCTCTCTCTCACACACACTCTCTCTCTCACACACACTCTACTCACACACACTCTCTACTCTCTCAACACTCTCTCACACACTCTCTCTCACACACTCTCTCTCCCACACACTCTCTCACACACTCTCTCTACTCTCACACACTCTCTCACACACTCTCTCTACTCTCACACGCTCTCTCACACACTCTCTCTCACACACACTCTCTACTCTCTCAACACTCTCTCACACACTCTCTCTCACACACTCTCTCTCCCACACACTCTCTCACACACTCTCTCTACTCTCACACACTCTCTCTCACACACTCTCTCACACACACTCACACACACACTCTCTACGCTCTCTCACACACTCTCTCACACACACACTCTACTCTCTCTCACACACACACTCTACTCTCTCACGCACTCTATCTCACACACTCTCTCTCACACACTCTATCTCACACACTCTATCTCACACACTCTCTCACACACACTCTACTCTCTCACACACACTCTATTCTCTCTCTCACACACTCTCTCACACACTCTCTCTCACACACACTCTCTCACACACACTCTCTCACACACACACTCTACTCTCTCTCACACACACACTCTACTCTCTCACGCACTCTATCTCACGCACTCTATCTCACGCACTCTATCTCACGCACTCTATCTCACGCACTCTATCTCACGCACTCTATCTCACGCACTCTATCTCACACACTCTATCTCACACACTCTATCTCACACACTCTCTCACACACACTCTACTCTCTCACACACACTCTATTCTCTCTCTCACACACTCTCTCTCACACACTCTCTCTCACACACACTCTCTCACGCACACACTCTCTCATCTCTCTCACACACTCTCTCTCACACACTCTCTCTCACACACTCTCTCTCACACACACTCTCTCACACACATACTCTCTCTCACCCACACTCTCTACTCTCTCACACTCTCTCTCTCACACACACTCTCTACTCTCTCAACACTCTCTCACACACTCTCTCCCACATACTCTCTCTACTCTCTCACACGCTCTCTCACACACTCTCTCTCACACACACTCTACTCTCTCTCACACACACACTCTCTACTCTCTCTCACACACTCTCTACTCTCACACACTCTCTCTCACACACACTCTACTCTCTCTCACACACACACTCTCTACTCACACACACACTCTCTACTCACACACACACTCTCTACTCACACACACTCTCTACTCACACACACTCTTTACTCTCTCTCACACACTCTCTCTCACACACACTCTCTACTCTCACACACACTCTCTCACACACACTCTCTCACACACACTCTCTACTCTCTCACACACACTCTCTCACACGCACACTCTCTCACACACACTCTCTCACACACACTCTCTCACACACACTCTCTCTCACACACACTCTCTCACACACACTCTCTCACACACACTCTCTACTCTCTCACACACACTCTCTCACACGCACACTCTCTCTCACACACACACTCTCACACCCTCTCTCTCTCTCACACACACACTCTCTCACACATACACTCTCTCTCACACTCTCTCTCTCACACACACACTCTCTCACACATACACTCTCTCTCACACACTCACTCTCTCACGCTCACACTCTCTCTCACACACACACCCTCTCTCATACACACTTTCTCTCTCACACACACACTCTCTCTCTCATACACACTTTCTCTCTCACACACACACTCTCTCTCTCCCACACACACTCTCTCTCACACACACACTGTCTCTCACACACATACACACTCTCTCACACGCATACACTCTCTCTACTCTCTCTGACACACTCCCTCACACACACTCTCTCTACTCTCTCTCACACACTCTCTCACACTCTCTCTCTCACACACACACTCACTCTCACACATTCTCTCTCTCCCACACACTCTCTCTCACACTCTACTCTCTCTCACACTCTACTCTCTCTCACACACACTCTCTCACACACACACTCTCTCTCACACACACACTCTCTCTCACACACACTCTCTTCTCTCTCTCACACACTCTCTCTCACACACTCTCTCTCACACACACTCTCTCACACACACATTCTCACACACACACACTCTCACACACACACTCTCTACTCTCACACACTCTCTCACACACACACTCTCTCACACACAGACTCTCTCTCACACACTCTCTCTTTCCCACACACAATCTCTCTCTCACACACATACTCTCTCTCACACTCACACTCTCTCTCACACACACACCCTCTCTCATACACACTTTCTCTCTCACACACACACTCTCTCTCTCCCACACACACACTCTCTCTCTCCCACACACTCTCTCACACATTCTCTCTCTCCCACACACACTCTTTCTCTCACACACATACTCTCTCTCACACTCACACTCTCTCTCCCACACTCACACTCTCTCTCCCACACACACTCTCTCCCACACACACTCTCTCACACACACACTCTCTCATACACACACTCTCTCTCACACGCACATACTCTCTCTACTCTCTCTCACACACTCTCTCACACACTCTCTCACACATACTCTCTCTCACATTCTCTCTCTCACACATACTCACTCTCACACATTCTCTCTCTACCACAAACACACTCACACGCTCTCTCCCTCCCACACACACACACTCTCTCACACACATGCACTCACACACCCTCTCTCTCTCCCACACACACACTCACACACTCTCTCTCCCACGCACACACACTCTCTCTCACACATACTCTCTCTCACACACACTCTCTCACACACTCTCTCACACACACATACACTCTCACACACACTCTCTCACACACACACTCTCTCACACACACACTCTCTCACACACACACTCTCTCTTACACACTCTCTCTCACACACACACTCTCACACACAAACTCTCTCTCACACACACACTCTCTCTCACACACACACTCACATCACACACACACACACACACACTCTCACACACAGTCTCTCACACACATACTCTCTCTCACACTCACACTCTCTCTCACACACACACACACTCTCCATCACACTCTCTCTCTCACACA
Organism: Chiloscyllium punctatum; assembly: GCF_047496795.1. Taxonomy (NCBI): domain Eukaryota; kingdom Metazoa; phylum Chordata; class Chondrichthyes; order Orectolobiformes; family Hemiscylliidae; genus Chiloscyllium; species Chiloscyllium punctatum. The sequence continues at coordinate 9,300,614 of NC_092739.1, forward strand.
CACACACTCTCTCCCACACACACTCTCTACTCTCACACACTCTCTCTCCCACACACACGCTCTCTCACACACACACTCTCTCTCACACACATACACACTCTCTCACATGCACACACTCTCTCTACTCTCTCTCACACACTCTCTCACACACACTCTCTCACACACACTCTCTCACACACACTCACTCTCACACATTCTCTCTCTCCCACACACACACTCTCTCTCTCACACACACACTCTCTCTCTCTCTCACACACACTCACACACCCTCTCTCTCCCCCACACACACACACACCCTCTCTCTCCCCCACACACACACACACACTCTCTCTCACACACACTCTCTTACACACACACTCTCTCTCACACACACACTCTCTCACACACACACTCTCTCACACACACTCTCAGACACACTCTCACGCACACTCTCTCTCACACACACTCTCTCACACGCACACTCTCTCTCACACACACACTCTCACACCCTCTCTCTCTCTCACACACACACTCTCTCACACATACACTCTCTCTCACACTCTCTCTCTCACACACACACTCTCTCACACATACACTCTCTCTCACACACTCACTCTCTCACGCTCACACTCTCTCTCACACACACACCCTCTCTCATACACACTTTCTCTCTCACACACACACTCTCTCTCTCATACACACTTTCTCTCTCACACACACACTCTCTCTCTCCCACACACACTCTCTCTCACACACACACTGTCTCTCACACACATACACACTCTCTCACACGCATAC